>NC_136905.1:14124346-14208201 GCF_949606895.1 Notothenia rossii
TATGTTCTTCTGGTTGCTGTGGAATCTGAGAGGGGGATTTGCTTGACCTGTTATTTCCTCTTTTTGTTTGCCTTCAAACATGGTCTCCATCACTTCAGTCATGCATCCTTTTATACTTCAGTTGTTATCCAGTGGAAAGTCTTTACCTACTGGCCTAGTTCAATCAAAGTGGTTACTTTCTGTGGGAAGTGTAGTTTTACACACCGTCTTATTTGACTTTCTCAGGACTTAAAACAGTTTTTTGGGGGCAGACCCCCACAAAGAAAAAATAAAATGTACACACAGAAGGTCCTCATCTTAACAGTTTTGTAGGCTCATCCGTGAGCAGAGCATCAAGTTGACATGTCTATTACAGCTGAATGCCGCGATTACCATGTTGTTCAGCAAAACGCCTCACAAAAGTATTAAGATCCTAAGCTTTAGTGCGTTTTGATTCAATGCAGAGTACAGCCACACTGACAGTCTCTTCTCTGTCATTGTAGACCGCAAATACCTCATTCCTTCAGTACTTGGGTCCGAATGCTTCTCGTTTTGCGCCGTACCATTCAAATGAAATCACCGCCAATCATATCTCAAAGCTTGCACCAGGTCCGGGGGAGGGTTACAAGCTATTTTCACACAGCATTCACTTGCACTCGGACATTAGAGACTTTCTCTCATAAATGTCTGATGAGCCACAACTTTTCTTTCAAAACAAAGCTGCCAACTGGGGTGGCAAGGCCTATTTTGAGGGTAGCAGTTGCCCCCCCATGCCACCCCTGTAGGTGAAACTAGGGTACTAGCTACAGTACAGATGCAACTAGATGAGCTGTTAACTCTCGCTCTGACTTTTTTTTTTAAACACACGCATTTTTCCCACCCGCATTCCACGAAGACCCGCCCTACTGTGCCTCTGATGAGCAGACTGTTGGTGGGGGGAAAAAACGCTGACTGGATGCTGAATGTGATTGGACCAATGCGTTCACAGACAGTGGAACAGTCGAACATGCAGAGCGCTGTTTGTAGTGGACATAGCGGAACATTTTTGACTCGTTGCGTTGTGGCGATGTCTCGCAGATAACACATATGAAAAGTATAATTTGCTCAGAGTCCAGAGTCAGTTGTGGTTCGGTCCGGATCCGGACCGGAGTCCGGACTTTGAGGATGCCTGCTATAGATGCTCTTCAATGATTAAAAGGTTCAGATATGGAGGCTGATTGTGTTGTGTCCAAGAAAAGGCCTTCGATATTTATAACTGAGAGGGATCAAACTACTGAATCAATTCCTTGAACCAACAAAGTCAAGCATAAGCTGTTGCTTTTGTATGCCTTACATACCTTTTTCATAATCTTGCATTTGAGGGACATTTGGTCCCTTAGGTTCAATCGTACTTAAAGGTGGGGTAGGTAAGTTTGAGAAACCGGCTCGAGATACACTTTTTGTTATATTCCATGGAATGCTCTTAACATTCCGATAGCAATGAATATCTTAAGTGCTTTGACAAAAAATACATAAAATGGTTAGGGTTAGGCCCGGCTAAAATAACTGGATGGCCTACCTGCCTGTCAGCCTTCCATCTGTGCACAAATTTATCTCGTGCCCTCATTGGTCATGTGTGTGTTGGAGGAGGGGCTCTGTAAGGAAGTGGCAGATTTTTTCCGCCGGTGTATTTTCTAATTCTAGCGCACTCAAGCTGGTTTCTCCAAAATTACCTACCCCACCTTTAAGACAGTAGATTTATTGAATATGTGAATATTGAAGGTGATCTAAGGATGTTAATCCACTAGTTGCGGTTTGTCTAATTGACCTGCCTGTATCGATATTTAAGTATTATACATGGTTGCCAATTTTGATACTATGTAGAAAATAATATGAATTAAACAACAAGGTCATTTTCTTGGTGAAAGTATTTAACTTACCTTTAAGAGGTCAGAATATTCACATCTTTAATACCCTTACTGGAGAGGTTACATATTGGGTTTGTTTGTTGGTCTGTATGTCAGTATGCTTACATAGAAATCACTGGCCTGGTATAATAAAAGTGTGGATGAGTGACGCATGGACCAAGAAAAAAACCATTACATTCTGGAGTGGATGCAAACCATGGGATGGATACACTAATTATTGTTCACTTGTGAGGTAGAGCATGGCCGTGGCAAATGTCTGCAGTCTCCAAGTGCTTTTCTAATTTAATTCTAATTTCTAAACATGATATACGCAGCTAGTAATTTGGAAAAAAAGGAAGCAAGTAAGTTGTTATTAAAACCTGTGAGGTTGGATGGTAATAACAGATATGATTAAATAATTCAAAGATAATCAGCGTAGATGATGAATTACAGCTCATCAGGGTATAGTTTAAAAAAAAAAAACGAGTCTAACAAGCTTCTTCTCAGCATGCAGCCAGCTCTCAGCCGCAGGTTCAGTGAACACAACCTCATCCTTAAACAACCTTCGGGAAAGACAGTATTTAAAATGAAAAAAAGAAGCTTTATGCATCACATGATTAGTTAACAAAGCAATTTGTTTTTATTAGGAACAGGCTGATTGTACCAAGAGGAGGAAGGGATCTGTGAAATCAGCTGCTCTAGTGATTGATTGCCGGAAGGAGAACCTGCAGTCCCTCGGCCCCACATGGTGACACACTGAATTAGTATTTTACAGACATGCACTCCAAAACCCCTTAGGACGATATTAAGATAATTTGATGTCGTCAAATAAGGAAATTCATGTACGTAATTGTTTAGAGACAAATATGTGGTTGGCGTTATGTTAAAACAAACGATCTAGCTCAACATTTGGGGCGCTCTTTTGTCTGCTTGACGGCACTGGAGTATTTTTGAGAACCTTATCTAATGATACATATTGTTATTGACCACATTCATGTAACTTTTGACATTACTGCCGATCATTAAGTTCTACATATGACTAGTTTCCTGTTAGAGGTTAATAGTTGTTTTGTCATTAAAGTGATAACAAAATAAATCTTTAAAAAGGTGTAAAAACATTCACAGAAAATTCTTCTACTCATCTAATTATTTGTCATTTTCTGTCCAACTAACCACATCTCTCTCCATTACCTGCCATCAAACAGTTGAGATTCATTCTTCATTTTGGAAATACACAACTGGGACCTAACACATTTTTTACTCGAGATGTTCTTCAAGCTCTTTTCTAAAACGTTCAAGTGTGTCCACTGTTCTTTTAAATGTCCTTTTCAGGGAACCCCACTGATATTACAAATTGAAATCGAAAGGTATGAAGAGCTGCACCCTCCTCATCTTTGCTTGAAGCTTGAGGCTATAGCTGCTACTAGGCTAACATAACACAGCAACTCAACTGAACTGTCACTAGATGAGTTGAATTGTGGGTAATGTAGGCACCAGGTTTTGACAAGAAAGAAGAATGCTTCTATTAAAAGATATCTCTGGTTCTGCTGCTCGGTTTTGATCTTTTTGTGAAACCATCCATCGTGAGTCTTACTATTCAATAGCAATGCTTAATCCCCTGCTTTTTTAAGACAATGATACTTGCTCTGGTGTCAGCTAGTAAGTGGTGCTTGAGGCTATAATGACATGTAAGGACATTTTTACCGGCCTCACCCCCCCTTTACACCGAATCTGGCTCTAATCAATGTGCAATTATGTGCCATCAAATAAAACGTAGCCACAAATAACTGCAAGCTTCAAAATATCCTTTCAGGAAATGTAAAAGATGGCAAGGAATTATTTATAAAGGCGCATTGGTGGATGGTTTGCAAAGTTCTTGTTTTTTAAAGTTATTAATTAGGGGCAGACGGCAGCAGAAGGTGTTGCTAAATTCCACACTTTGATATAACTCTGCTGGGAGAAATCCACCAACCTTTAGTGTCAAGGATTAATAAAGGAACGGAAGCAGGTTCCCTTCACACTTAAAACTCTGCGATGCCCTTTTCTCCTGCTATGGTCCCCTCACAGTATTATCTCCCTCTGGGGGGGGGGGGGCTCGCTCCCGCTCAATCTGCGCCTATGCAGGAGCTGTTACAAATGCTGTGACCTTTTCTATAGGATACAGTGATCGCGCTGATGACATGAACAGTTAACACAAACATGTCCTAAAGGTCTTTATGTGGTCTTATAAATAAAAGTATGTTGAGCCGAATTTCCCAGTTGGATTCAGACTAATAAAGAAAACCGTAAGGGTAGAAAGTCAGCAGTCAGAGCTCTCCTTTAATTGGGTTCAGATTGAATTATCTATGTGCATGACAACATCCTCACTTTTCTCCGCGATGACATGACACCCCTATAATTCAACCCAATCTAGAATGAATGGAAAACACATCAATCAATAAGAAGGGCAGCTATTCCCCACATTCCCTGCTGGTGATTACCTCTTCACAGAGACCATTCAGACGCTCAGACAAACACCCCAATTAGGAGCCATATTGGTCGCCGCCATCATCGGCCGCGGTCCGATTGTTTGTGACACTCATCTGGAGTGTATTTCTGACCATGTGCGTGTTTGTGTTTGCGAGCCACATCTTCTCTTCCATGGTGAATCATTAGATGTGTCAGGCCAGTTTATCAGTGACTCTGATGAGCGTTGCGGCGGTGACGGCCTGTCGGTAATCTGGCCGGCAGAGCTGTGATGGATCATTTCAGCCGCACTCTCGCCACCTCGACGCGCTGTAAATGACTTTATTGGAGGCTTGTAATGACTTGTGATGTGCTGCTGGGGTGCTCCTCGGCTCTCTTCTGTCTGGCTCCGGCCTGCCTCTTCTGTTTTGATCATGGAGCAGCCTGTTGTGTTTCCATGATACATACTGGCTCTCGTGAACTCTGTGAACTTTTTTCATTTCTTCCTTCAGCTTATCTTTTCCCTTCACATTTGCATAATGTTTGTTTGCTGCTCTCTGCTTTTTTTGGCGTGCCATTTGCCTTTGCTTGATCTCAACCTTGTCTGTTTTATTTTCATTTCCCTTACTCATACTTTGTTTTGCCTTTTTATCTGTCTTTTCCTATCACATTGGCCTTTTAGTCGCTTCCTGCTACTTCTATGTCATTTCCCTTGACTTGATCTACTCTCCCCTATTTTCTTCTTTCTGTTAACAGCCCCCACCCCCCACAATCCATTCCTCATTTGCTCCAAACCCTCTGCTCTCATTCCATCTGTTTCTCTAGCCCTTATCTGACCCATTTCCCTCGCTCTGACCCCCCCCCCTTTTTCTCTCCCTCTTTCGATCACCTCCTGTAATTTCTCATCCTTTTGTATCGATCCGCCCATCCCGTCTGTTCATCCGTCCGTCCATTTAACACTCTGTCACTTTGTCCTTCCAGTGTGACCCAGGAGAAGCCACCAAGTTGCTGTATGACCTTCTGTACACCGAGCCCATCAAGATCGTGCTGATGCCCGGCTGCAGCGGCGTCTCCACGCTGGTGGCCGAGGCTGCTCGCATGTGGAACCTCATAGTGGTGAGTGTCCTTCACTGTTTGTACCTAAGTGCACACTTTCTGCACATTTTCACCATCCCCTGATATTTTCAATTTGTGAAGGCGGGGGGGTTTTGGGAAAGACGTGACCTGCAACTCCAACATGTGTGTTCCTTCTCATGGCTTATAAATATATCTCAACAAATATCTTTTAATCCAATTAAATATCACAGAAAGCAGATGGCCCTCATAACTCCAGAACATTTGCAAGTTTCCCCACTATTAAAGTACTCCAGTGATAGTTGTCCGTGTACACATGAGTACATTGCAAACAGGAATTCCCACTAGCGTATTCGGCATACTTTTCGTGGCACCTCCACTGAAAAAACTGAAACGTTGACTTTAATTAAATGTATTATGTCAACAGATTTCACATAACTGGCAGAGTTTAAATACAACATTCAACTTAATATTATTGCTTTCAACTAACATAATACCGTTATGTGACATCTGTCTATATAATACACTTAAGTAAAGTCAACGTTTCAGTTAAATATAGGCTATGTAGGGGCGGGGGGTTTCATTGCCAAGTATGGAAAAAAACGTTTTCAACCCATCTGCACCGCTTTAAACCATTGCCAAAAAATGCATCAGTTTAAAGCGTCTGCTCACTTTGACTGCAAAGGAAGAAGACCCATTTTCTCAATTACCTCTGGTGGGATCCAATTATGCAGATAGTTTTGGTTTAGTGGGTTCAGTTTCTGAGATATCCATTAGAGATGTCAGCCGCTACACCGACAACAATACCTGTGAACGGAATTTTGTTCGTGGCATTTACAGCATTGAGAAATGACATTTAAAAAAAAATCTGCCGCAACGTCTTTTTCCAGTATCCCTGTTGCTCTGGAAAATCCACAGAGCTCACTGTCAACAGTTTTCATAGGGACTATTTCTTTAGCAGAAAATTGACAATGACAGGCTTGTCGCAGCAAGGTCGGTTGCTTCACCTCCACTGTATTTAGTTTGAGGTTGAAAAAGAGTGATGTGTCAAAACCTGAACACATAAACATGACAACATCCTGCATGGTAGCTCTGGATGAATGCACACATTTAGACTCTTTGGTCCAAAGCAACTTAAATAACGGCACTGAGCCTCCGCAGGGATCAAGAGCGAGATTACTAACAAACAGCTAAGAAGACAACGTTGCTTCTCATCCCATGTCCTTGTCTCTGTGCTGTCCTTGACTAAAGTCCTCTAGAGAAGCATTTCAACTAATGACAAACAAAACGTGACATCTAAATCTTTAACTATGTTGGCTTGTCCTTCTGTTTAAAAGTAGTCTTTTTTGTGCAATATACAATGTATTTAAGAGATGGTTGAGAGCAGACATGCATCTAAATCATGATCCCTTGTACATGTGATCATTAGGTTCCCCAAATCAATGCTGTAGTTGTTTATTGATTTTGAAGTATTTCACACTGCACTTTAAATCAATCAGCGATGACACTTTACACGGCAGCTCCACAATACTGCACTGACAGCAGCACCACATTCAGGACAAAGCATATTGTTTGACACCACATGCTGCATAATAATTCATTTATAATAAATACAAACACATCCCAGATCAGCAAGAGATGTCTTCTGCTGCCGTCATTTTTTCAAACACTGCTGCTTTTTATGCCTTTACGCCACTTATTTTATTTAGTTGATCTCATTCTCTGTCTTCTCTTGATCTGCCTCTCTGTCACTCACAGTGCTCTGCTTATTAGCTTTGTCCTATAATTGAAGTTTCATCTAGAAATTAGTCATCGGGAACAATCAGTTGTAGTGGTTGGCATCTGCCCCTCTTTCTGGTTTCTGTTCTCGTTGTCACCCTTTCTTTCCTCGTCATTAACAATTCTTTTCCACATCTTGCCTCCTTCTTGTCCCTGTCTTTCCGTCAGCTGCCTGGAGCTGGCCTTCTCTATTATAACAGATCCTTTTTCCTTCTCTCTTTCCTTCCTTCCTCCTTTCCATGTCTGCCTTCTTTTCTCTCCCGCTCTTCATTTCCGCCTCGTTCCGTCAACTCGAGCAGTCGATTCTCCCCACACACAAAGGGATTCGTCTCTCTTTACTACACGCCACCACTGGCACAACCTCCTAACCGCCACACTCAATTATTTTTGGTACGCTGCCTGCCTGCAGAAGCTTCCTTGCATGTCAAACAGCCTCATCAGGGCGCTGGGGAGGCAAAAGCAACCTCCGTTTCTGGACGCTGATCAAGAAGTGGCTGTCAATCGGCTTCTCTTGGGAAACTGTTAATTTGATCTTTTTATAAAAGCAATGTAAGCCATTGATGTACAAGGCTACTGGAGAACGCTGAGAATCAAGAGATATCGTTTGTCGTTTTTTGCGAAGCTTCAATGGGGAACTTTTTCAGTTGCAGAGTGCTGCTAACATCCGTCTACTTCTGCTGCAGAAGCTTTTGCTCCGTTATATTTTTGTCACCGTTGTTGTGTCTGGTAAAGTTTTATTTGAGTGTTAACACGGGGGAAAAATGCGCGCAGCTCTTTGTATGTTGGTAAAAAGGAGTTTTTGACATAAAGTTATTCAAATCTACAGGTTCGCTGCTAATACAAGCCTTTTGAAAAACAAGATTGGACAAACTATAAAAGGCAGAGCGAAAAAAGGCACCTCAGATTTTCTAAGATGTCAAATGGTTTACTTGAAATGCTTTGTTGCAGAATGTAACCCAAATTACACATTCATTTTTTTATTTGGTTTTTGATATTAGCCTCTGAGATCTGTGCCTCCATTTACAATCGAGTTGATTGCGATTTCAATTGTGGCGCTTACCACATTGAACGATTCCATTTATAATGCCAAACAATCACTGTGTCAAAAATCAACCTCTTGTTCAATCTTTCATTACAAACCTTTAATAGACATTCAATCATTTACTCTATAGGAAGCAGGAAACTGAAATGGTTAACACTATGCTTGACTACTAATTTGATTCGAGTTATACATTGTTACCATAGCAGTGTGCTTGGTACTCATGGACATTTTTCTATTTTCATTTAATTATAGTCATTTTTGAGGGTACCTCTACTCTGTAAATGGTTTAGAGTATATATAGTATATTGCTAAACTATAACTATTGTAATTCTTATCATTTTAGCATGCTATGTGCAGCCTCACAGAGCTGTTATGGTGGCAGTAAAATACTAAGCAAAGTTCCATCTACATGCTCTGAGTAAATCCATCTATGGTGCTAAAGATTATTTACAGCAAAACAATGGGGTGTGAGTGTGTGTGTGTGTGTGTGTGTGTGTGTGTGTGTGTGTGTGTGTGTGTGTGTGTGTGAGTGTGTGTGTGTGTGTGTGTGTACGTGCGTGTGTGTGTGTGTGGGATAGACTCAAAATAAACTACAATGGCTGTGAGCACGTCACCCAGTGCAGTGGTGTGTCCCATTGATAATGTGTTTTTAGACAACAATGCAGCTGTCACATGGATACTTTTGTTTTTGGACAATTTTCTCCCTGTTTCTGTTTTTTTGCCATTACCGCCCTTTCATGTTAGATTCCTCTCGTTGCCCACCTGCCCTCTACGAGATCCCGCCAGTCAGCTCTTCCATACTGTATAACCTCATTATCCTCCTTCTTGCCCAGTCATTTGCCGGATCATCTCATGTTCTTCCCAGTCTTCCTTCCTTCCTTCCTGGTTTCACCTTCCCTGACATCTCCTCTCTCACAGGCAGCCTGCAGGAAACACGTAACATATGCTGACCATTCGCAAATGGGCCGCTGCAACACTACGCTTCCACTATAATCAATGAAGCTGGCTACACCATGCGTGAGAGCAGTGCGTGAGTGGTGCTAATGCGCCACCCAGATCTGCTCTACAGGCATAAAAATAGGCCAGTCACCTATTTATTTTGTTCACGCTAGGTGTGCACAGAAATGGGTCAAAATCTCAATATTTATGTATTTCTTTTTGTTAAAATTGATCTGCCTTTTACCATTTATTTTGCTAGCACCAGCTGGCAATTCCTCTGCAAATCGGTCCCTTACTTAGATTACTGCAGTCTGTAGATTCAAGATTCAAAGGTTTTATTGTCTTATGCACACAGCTACAGTGTAGAAATGGCAATGAAAGTCTTCTGACATGAGCTCCTCCAACAATGCAACATATAATAAAATGCAAAAAAATTGTGCAAGAAGTCTATATACATGTAAATAGAATATGATATGTACAAGAACAGAATATGAAATTGAATAATGTTCATTAAGACAAAATTAAATACGCTGTAGAAGTTAACCTACCCATATTACAGAAACTTGGTGAAAAATACCCTTTATAATTAACCTTATTTATGTGCTGGCTCACAGCCAACTGTGCTTCCTCCACAGACTGAATGAACAATCCAACAGAATGTCCAAAGCAGTGTCAGTGTCTCACACAACCCTGTACGTGCTCCATGTGCAACCAGTGAAAAGACACTTTTCTACGGTGCATCCATGACATCTTCAAAGCGTTAGTTTTCCTTTGTTGACATATTATCTATTGCAAAACTATAGCACGGGGAAATAACCGATGAAGATTTTTTTCTACTCAGGAAATACTTGTTAATAGCATCAATTCATTGCTGGTTTTGATCGTTTTGTGTAACTAAAATATAAAAAATAACCTTCAAAATTAACCTCCCTGCGTATTCTCAAGTATGTTATAAGCCCCTTTCGTATTTATTACTGAGCATATGTCAGACAAAGAAGACCGTTTGATGCTGTGCCCAGATCAGCTGTCACTTCCTCTATATTTGACCTCCCATTGTATCGATGCCTCCGTCTACCTCTCTTCCCACAGGAATTAATAATTGTGATCGACCTTTGACATGACATTTGTCATCTAACGTCAAGCCCCCTCTCGCTCCCATTGGTGAACATCCCAGGGCTTTGTGGGTAATGGGGCTGATATGACACCTGGAGAGGAGGCTGTACTCTCTGTAATGGCTCCCTAAACTCCAGCGTTCTGTTTTAAAGGATGAGGATTTCATCTCCAGTTGTCACTATGAAACGAATTGTTAGAAGAACAAGCCTTCTCCCTGTTTGTGTCTTCATTTTCATCATCCCTCATCCCACACACATCTTAGCTGTATGCGTCTTGTGGGAATTAAAAGGATGTGGGTCCAAATGAAAGAAACAGATGATCAATCGTGCTACTGTTTGCAACAACAATAATTAGATCCTTCTTTTATTTGTTCTGTTTCTAATGGCAGAATGTGTCATCACAATTTCATGGCAATGTAGGCATGCAAAACCCAGCAGGAAGTGTTTTATTTCTTATTGAAATTACAGTGTTTATCACCATACCTGATAAGCCGGAGGGGAGCTGAAAGGATGGAGCGGTTGGGGATGAAAATGAAAAATGGGAACGGGGATTGTCTCCCTGATTCTCTGTCTCTATGCTGGCTTTCCTCTGTGTTGTTTTCTGTTTGAACCGTTCGCCTTCAAAGAACACTGTGTACAGGCGAGGAACAAGGACGTCCAGATTTGAATACATTTGGATTGAAGTCTGTTTAGTACCGATGCCTAGAATGACCCTTCAGAAGTATTTTTTCCCCCCCTAGACTTCTATATCCCTCCTGCCTGAGTCACTGTTTGCTTCTTATTCTATTCCTGTCTGTTTCCAGCTGTCCTATGGCTCCAGCTCACCGGCCCTGTCCAACCGCCAGCGCTTCCCCACCTTCTTCCGCACACACCCGTCGGCCACCCTTCATAACCCCACCAGGGTGCGGCTTTTCCAGAAGTGGAAGTGGACCCGCATTGCCACCATCCAGCAGACCACCGAAGTCTTCACCTCAGTCAGTACCTTTTATATTCCATGTTGGGGAATAATTATTTAAACCTTTGACGCAGTTCATCGTTTTCTTCTCTCACTGTCTCCTTTCCCATGGCATAAATCAAATCAAATCAAATCAAGTTTTATTTATATAACACATTTATAAACGATTTTTGGTCGAGCCAAAGTGCTGTACATATAATAAAAATAGCCTACAGTAGAGACACTTTACAGCTAATACAATAGCACAGATTGGGTCTACGGCCTTGGGTATTGCTGCTATCTCTCTTTAGGAGGGGCAGCTTGGGCGCATTGTTGTTGCTAGTCTATGACAGAGCACAAGCTGCCAGGAGGTAGTTTATTGTTCAGGAAGGTAGGTTTCCTGGCGTACATTATTTTCTATGGACAAGCTCTAGTTAGACTCAGGGTCCATATAGAGTGGCGAAGTCCCGCCCATCTACTTCCGCCCCATTGGACCCTATTTTGGAAAAATTATGTATTGAAGTCAATGGAGAGAGAAAGATTATCTTTCGATCCCGTTTGAATTGTGCCACGAATTACACATATGATGTTTGTCAATCTTAAAAAAATCATTTCCATGTAAAAAAAGTCACAGTTTGTCGTAAAATTGTTGAAATAAAAGACTATGAAAAATACGCAACTAGAAAGACTAGAAATCCCAGAACCCCTGTCCCGCATGCTGGCTCTTACGGAACCAACTGACTCCCCTTGTGTGTATGTACAGCTCTCAACATGCCCAGACTTGGAGTGATTTTCACCTCTTTTAATACTTTTCATCTCATTCTGAAAGAGAGAAGTGAAATGTGCCAACGTGGTGAAAGCCGTCTTGGTGTGTGGTGTGAGACGGGAGATGTAGTTCATTGAGCGTTTCACACAAACAAATGTGTTACTTCACAGTTTTACGACACATTTTTATTTTTTTGACTTGCAAAATTATCTTTTAAATTGACAAACATCATGTGTGTAATTCGTGGCACAATTCAAACGGGATCGAAAGGTAATCTTTCTCTCGCCATTGACTTCAATACATAATTTTTCCGAAATAAGGTCCCATGGAGGTCCCCCGGAAAGGGAGGGACTTCGCCTCTCTATTGCTTTAGCCTCACTGATGAGGAATGTTGATTATTACACTCCGAACAAGTTCGAGCTACAGAAGAGTTCTTCAGAATTGGTTTGGCAACCGCTGTGTCACCTCGTGGCGCACGACTTGTCAATTCTCCGGCCGCAACTCTAAATAAACCATCAGTGTTTGCCATCAAGTTCCAGCTCTCCTCGTGTCTCTCTGAGTTTCGTCTCCATTGCTTCAGAAGCTTCCATCACATTCTACATCTCTACTGCAACGTTACCTCTTCATACCTACACCTCGCTTTTGTATCACTTTCTTTGGCTCCATCATTTTTGCTAAAGTGTCAGGTTGCCTTATTGCCTGCCAGCTTCTCTATGTTTGTTTATGAGAGCCGTTGTGTTCTCAGGCTATGCGATATTCCTTCAATCTCTGCAGGCGATTGAAGGAGGATTTTTGAAGTAATTTGTCGGAGTATTGGCTGTGAGAAATATTGATCAAGCAATACATCTCTCCCAGGCACGGTGGTCGATACCATGACACTTGGGTTGGTTCCTGTAATGGAGGTTAATGATCCTCCTCTCACATTCTTTCCTCCTTCTTCTCACATTCTTCTTTTCTGCTTTCACCTTGTGTTCTTTGTGTTCAAATCTATTCCCTCCAATGCTGCCTCTCTTGTTTATCATACACACCCTCCATCCATCTCTTGACATTTCTCATATACACTTCAGAATTTTTATTTTTAGTCTCTTCGGACTTGGTTGCTTTTTTTCTTTTTCTTTTTTTGGTATGATCTCAGCCCGGCACCTCTCTCTGTCTCGGTTCAGCTGCCTTTCTAACCTCCCCCTCTCTCCCCCCCTCTCCCTGTCTGTCTCCCTCTGTCCTTCCCTTTCATCTGGCAGACTCTGGACGATCTGGAGCAAAGGACGAAGGAGGCAGGCATCGAGATCAGCGTTCGTCAGAGTTTCCTCACCGACCCGGCTGTCGCTGTCAAAAACCTCAAGGTGCTTTGATTAAAAATTCACCTCAGCTGCTGGTCGTTTCTCCCCCTCTCCTTCCTCCTCCGGCTCACAGCTGCACACGATACCATTAGCATAGAGGCGATTTGATAGAGGAAATTAATGCACCATGCTAATTAGCAACTCCTGAACAGCAGTACGTGCAGTCCTGAGAAGCAGCAGGAACTTTGGCATGCTGTGCTTCCACTTCAAGCTGTGCTGTAGTGAAGCTATATTCTGCTAGTGTAACTAAGCAATGTTTTGTTTTCATGTTTTGACGCAGCGCCAAGATGCAAGGATCATTGTGGGGCTCTTTTATGAGACCGAAGCCAGGAAGGTGTTCTGTGAGGTTAGTATGTTTTTTTTATTCCTGCTCAATTGATCCCAATAGACTTAACCTGGCGGGCTATTAGCTGAAATTGAGCACTGTAATGAGCTGTTTGAGTGTCTGACTGTATTTCCTTGTTTGGCAATGTCCCTCAATACATCTCTGGGAATAATTCTCCTCATGCTTATTTATCATTTCCACCCTTTCATCCTCCCTTCGTATCTGGCTCCCTCTCTCCCTGCTGCAGGTGTTCAAGGAGAAGCTCTATGGGAAGAAGGTTGTGTGGTTCTTGATAGGCTGGTACGCAGACAATTGGTTCAAGATCAAAGACCCAGCGATCGACTGTACTGTGGAGAACATGACGGAGGCCGTGGAGGGTCACGTGACCACCGAGATTGTCATGCTGAATCCTGAGACGGTCCGCGGCGTCTCCAACATGGTGGGAACTCCCAAAACACTTTCATCTCACCCTCTACTATTCTATTTTTACTAAAGGAGATATTTATTCATTCCTGTAATTGACAATAATATATTGTATTTTTGAAATTGAGTAAACTAATTGATAATGATCTCCATCACAATGCAAAATACATAAGGTAGTTAAGTACAATGCCATTGTTTTATCAGATTATACCGACATCAAATAGAGCACACCTGTACACATGGGAAATTAAGTTCTTAATAGTATTTCCCAAGGTACAAATACATGAAAATGCAAATACAACATATCAGACAACCTAAGGAACAATCGTTAAAGACAGCTATCAGAAACCAAAATAAATATAAGAAGTAAAATTATGGAAGTAAATATTGCAAGAACATCCTTAAATCCTTTTGAAGCGCAATACCACTAACAGGGAATAAAAATAGCACCTGCCAGATTACCTGCAGGGTAAATGTGGCTGTAAACATTTGGGTCAACCTAAATTAATCACGGATTAATGTTACATATATACCATATATCTTCCACTGACTCATACATAGATTTCAGAAGTGGCTGACAATTTTTTTTTGTGGCCGGTAGAAATGTTCAGTGACCTGCAACAGTGACAGGTGAGGAAAACAATGTTTCATTTACCATTTACATATTATAATGGAGTACTTCGATCCTGAGAAACGAAACACTTTGCTTCACGCTAATTATCACCAAAAGGTGTAAAGAAAAAACAGGGATTAAGTGCAGATACAGTACTAATTGTGTACCTCTAAGTCAAAAGTATTTGCAAATGTCACTTTGCAATACCAGAAAAACAAGTTTATAATTAGCATGTTTGCGTGCTGATATCTAGTTTAAGCTCTGCTGCACCAAGTCAAGTCTCAAAGAGCTGCTAACAAACACTCATAGTCTTGTTTTATATTGAGAATAAAGACAAAACCAAATACAAATAAATAATAAGCTCTAAAATTGTGTAAAATAATATATCTTCCCACTTCTCTCAGTTTTCCTGCACTGTAATGTCCAGAGGTCGCTTGTCAGTCACTTACACACTGTGATGTCTTCCTTATTGGATTTTCTGTTAATTGTCTTTGAGCTCTTTTTATCTGTTCATTATAATGAACTCAGTTCTCTTTCTAACTATTCAGTTCTTCTTATCCGTATCCCTAACAAAAGTGTTCAGCCATTCATGTAAAAGGATCAATTCCTATGAGATGTTTATTTTTCTCCCTAGCTACAGTGAACTGCGCGTGACAGGAATTAATGTTATGTTTCATAAGAGGTAGAAAATAGATGTTTAATGCTGTCACACTCCTTCTGAACATCTTTCTTTATATTTGTACCTCTCAGGCAGTCGCCCTTTGCTTCTCTTTTGCCCGTCGCTCTTCTCTGTTCGCCTCCTCTAATCCTCTTAAACTGCCTCTGCGTCTCTCTGTCTCCCCCATTGTTCGACCTTCTCTGACTCTGCTGGTCTACGGTGGATCATCTTTTTTATTCTTCTTGTTTACCCACCTTTCCTTTCAGTTCTCCTTATCATTCCCACCTTTCCCATCAACACCCCCCCCCCCCATCTCTCCCAATACCCCTCCTTTTTCTCTCTCGCACTCCATCAGCAGCTGTTGTTTATATTCATACAGCACCTGCCGCTACCTGCTGATTCTGCTGTTGACGTGCTGCTCGGCGGGTGATAAGAATTACAGCCTGAACTCATAGTCAATCTATTCAAATTCAATTTCCAGGTTCGAAATTGGCATTTTTCTTTTAGATAGAGCATTCAGGTGGAGCCGGTGTTCCAGCATTGCGGGTTTTGCAATAGCACATTGTCAGCTAGTTTTCAGTAGGTAGTGGCAGATTTAAATGCCAAATGCCAAGGTGGAATTTCAATGAGATGAATTTGACATACGTGAATTGGGGCTGTGTGGGCCCTAATTGGCCTCAGAAAATCCACAGGGACGTCTGGATGACTTGTAGCTGTAATCTCCCGTCATGTAACCCTGCTTTTAGCGGGAGAGAACTCTCAATTGTACTAATTACAAAAAAATGTTTAAATGTACGAAAGGAACACAATGACTGAATTTCTTTATTCTCAATTCCACCCAAATGTTGGGGTGTTAGGCTTACATTTAAATAACTAAACTAAACTGCTGCAAAAACTTTGGAGGTGTTTGGAATTGTTATCTTCGGAACTAACCAGCTCCTTCACAGTCAGCTGATGGTCTTGAGCATTAGTAGCATTTAATCACAGTCAAATAAAACGTACACACACTGCACAGCTTTGTTACCACTGACTTCATACTCATTGACACACACACACACACACACACACACACACACACACACACACACACACACACACACACACACACACACACACACACACACACACACACACACACACACACACACACACACACACACACACACACACACACACACACACACACACACACACCCTAACCTTAACCCTAACCATTTCCTGGAGACTTATCCTAACCTTAACCATAACCACCACATGCCTAACCCTAACCCTAACCCTTAACCTTACCCTAACCCTAACCCTAACCCTAACCCTAAACCTAACCAAGTCTTCACCCTAAAATGAATGATTCCCCTTATGGGGACCTCCAATTTGTCCCCATAAGGGAAGCGAGTCCCCACACGTGACTGTGTAAACAGATTTAGGTCCCCACAAGTATAGTAATGCTAGGCCACACACACACACACACACACACACACACACACACACACACACACACACACACACACACACACACACACACACACACACACACACACACACACACACACTCTCATTCCTTTCTCACTGTATTTTATTCTCTCTTTCTTTCTCTTTCTCATAACCACACTTGCTAATGTTCAACACAAACTTTAACATCTTCAATATACGTTGATAAGTAATAAGATGCTTAGGCCTAGTGGGGGGTCGACTTATGCCTGGCGGGTATGCCCGCGGTTGCCAAAATTGGAGGAAACCCTGAGGTTTTAAGACGATTTCTTGTACAAAATAACCCACTTTAATCGGGAAAGTGTGGATTCATGTAGGCGTTACCCCATAAATCCTCCAGATCATCCACAACTGATTTCCTTTTACATTCTCCTCTTCTTTGCCATTGATTAGGCCTCATAGACACTTTGTTGTCTTGTTTGAAGCTTTGCATTTCTTAGGAAAGAGTTCTCTGTGATCTTCTTCCTGTCATGTCTCTTCCAGACGTCGCAGGAGTTTATCGCCGCTCTGATGTCTCGTCTCGGTGGAAAGAACCCAGAGGACACCGGGGGGTTTCAGGAGGCTCCTCTCGCCTACGATGCAGTGTGGGCTCTGGCCCTCGCCCTCAATAAGACCGTGGCCCCCCTGAAGGCTAAGGGTCGACGACTGGAGGATTTCAACTACAACAACCATGACATCACCTCCGAGATCTACAGGGCCCTCAACACCAGCTCCTTCGAAGGTGTTTCGGTAAGTGAGAAAGATGATTAAAAAAAGAATTATAGATAATAAAAAAATTATGTTTTCTTGCTCCTGTTAATTTATTTATTATACATCAATATGCAGTGTTTAGAAATAGTCCTTGGGATAAAAGGACCCGAGTGTACACTATTTCAGGATGTAAATAGTTGAATATAGTGTAATTAATGTACTAATAACTGTTCACATGCATTCCCTGTACACCTCATTAGCAAGACTGTGACATCTACTGCAATCCAGCAGCTCTTACTCACATTCTGCTTATAAAAAGCTTCTGATTGTCTGTTTTTGTAATTTTCAACTATCTGTTTATATCTTAAGTCTTAGTTCTCAGTTGTATTGCAGTGCACTGCATTATACTGAAAACTGTTTCTGGACATCTTTCCTCCCCCATGTTTTGTTAAATAGAGCATGACAAAAATGATATGCACCTGTCAATATAATGCAGTCCAGTTCATCACCACTGCAAACTACATTACAACCTCAATAAAAGACTTATAGTATAAATTGACACCTCTCTTTGTTAAGTTGTGGCTGAGCTGTTGTAGTGTGTTGCATTAGATTCCACATTCTCTAAAGAGAACAAATATGTTAAAGACAATTTACCACTTATTTCTATCCATCATTTCTGTTAATGGTTACAAATAGGAACACTGCAAAATTGCTACAGTGAGGTGTGAATGAAGTGGATACACTGTCAGATGATCCAACAGGTTGAAAACAGGCAAACACTCTATCCAGGTTATATAAACTTATATATTAGGAGATAAAAACACATCAAAAATGTTGTTAAGAATATACCATTTTACAAAAGATTATATTTATTACCATATATTTAGCTGTTACCAACCAAAGCAAGTGTTTCCAGTCCTTGAGCAATTCAGAAGTTAATTTGTGTGGCCTTTCTTGGAATCTAAATGTGAATAAAAAGGACGAAAGGAAATCGTATAATCCTCGAAGCAAAGTGAAACGTACCCCTGACTGTGCCGCCAAGCATAATGCATCTTTTTCACGTATATAAATAAGCTAATGTATACATCTGGTGCAAGATTGGTCCCATTCTATGCAAATGAGCATTATTGGAAAAACAAAAATTCACAAAGATCAGCACATATAAGCCCTTGCAGTATCACTGAAAACACTTAGAGTCGGTGGTACCTGAAGCACGTTTATAAGGGGTGTCACGCCCTGACTTTCTTTTGTTCTTTGCTTCAAATTATGCCATCTTCTTTTACAATCCTAAGGTGTACGGATAAAAAAACACCAGCAGCACTGACAGACTGGGATATTAAATCCTAAATATGGTTTATCTCTGTCGTATTTTAATTCAAAGCCTGCGCCTCGTCTGTCAGGACCTGTAGCTTGCGGTCTAAACATTTCAGTTTTTTTATGACATGCCCACCATGCTCTTGGCACAAAGGCAACATTTATGCTTCGCCACATGGATAATTGCAATCACACTCAAAAAAAGGGAACATTTCTATTCATTGTATGGCAGTGTTTATGCAGTAGTACCATTACCACAATATATTTGATTTGGACCTTGAGATAAGAGCAGATAGTGTTTGCCTTTCTTGGACCTATCAGCGGCTGCAATTCAACTCTTGTGAATTTGCCTGTAAGTGTATTTATCAAAATGTCAAACTATTCCTTCAAGGAAGTAGTTTAATCATTTTCAGCAAAAACAACACTTCCTCTCTTCTGTGTCTCAGGGCCAAGTGGTGTTTGACGCCCAGGGATCCAGGATGGCGATGACTCTTATCGAGCAACTGCAAGGTAAAACACTCACTGTCCTCCCACAGATGTTGTTTTGAAGTAAACAATGTCACTTATTAATTTAAAGAAAACATCACAGCTGAGTGTTTCCCTTATGTATCGATTGTTGCTCATTTCAGAGCAAAGCCTCTTTTTTCGGTGAGGGATTGTTGCGGGCTTCTGTGAGATTGGTCTCAATATCCTATAATTGAACATGCGAATGGTCTGATGCAGGATTTTGTTGACTCAAGGCTTAACTCTAATTGGCCACAAACCTCAGTTTTAAGCCGTTTCCTGAACTGGCATCCTATTTGTCACCAGTGAGTTAATGAGTTTCCCCGCACAGGATAAGGGTGAGGATTATTTTCTACCTCTGTTCCCTTTGGCGTCCTAAAGGATGAGGATTTATAATCCTGCCCCTTTCCCCTCACACTCTGTCTCATATTTCCTGTTGTGGTGTCTAGGTAATTTGACATCCACAATGAGACGACCTGACTTGCATCCCTGAGCCACTCGGGGACCTCATCAGTATTCCTGGTCAAGACTGCCACATAAGCTCCTTTTTTCTTCTCTTTCCTCCTTCTTCTCCCCTTGGTACTTCTTTGTTTGTCCTTCTTTATGCAGCTTTTCATTCCTCATTTCTTTTCAGTTCATTGTGTTTATTTCCTGTACCCACGCAAACCATTAATGTGAAAGCACAGGAATAATACAATAATAGCTAAATAGTGGTTTATGAATAGAGTAGTTATGTCAAGTTGTATAGGGATCACGATCCAGGGGAGGAAATTAATTACACAAGCAATACTAATTAAGCTTTCTTTCTTTCCGTGATGTTGTGTCCTTCCTTTCATTCTTTCACTCTATTTTTTTCCTTTTTTTCCTCATCTAGGAGGCAGTTACAAGAAGATCAGTTACTATGACAGCTCCCAGAAGAACCTCTCCTGGTTTGGCAATGATGTTTGGATAGGTAAGATGGAGATCATGACACTGTCTTCACTCAGCTTCCTGCGTCTGTGTTTGTATCCTGTGTGTCAGGCTGTGAGTCAACAGAGTCACATCTTTTGTGCTTTGACATTAGACCTCCTCGGTGCGGCTTGATTTAGCTTCCTAACTGTGTAAAATACATATAATCATGCCGGATTTCTTTCTAACCGCTAGATTGGTTGAAGCTAGTTATTTTGAAGCTGATGCTCGCCCAAAGGGAGCCGCCCACACTCCCACTCTCCAACATGTGTTTAAGTGTTGGTGCAGCAGAAGCTCGGTTATCAAACAGGGCAGAATTAGGTTTGACTAAGCCAGGAGTTTTCAATGTCTGACATTGTGGGTTCAACCGCAGACAAAATCAAGATAACTCAGCCTTCCTAACACTGACCTCTCCCAGTTAGTAAACTGTTGGCTACAAAATTGTTTTACCTTTTAAAAGTATTACGAATTAGCTGTAAGCTGTACCTGTTTGGAATGTACCCATGGATGTACCAACAACTATCACTGGGTTTCTTAACAAAACTGTAAATAAGAGATGATTTTCAGCCAAGTTCTGGGACATAAAGAGTGCCTTTTGTTTCAGATTTCTTGGCAGATTTATATACACTTATTTGTGATGGACATTGGAAATAATGATATCCTCAAGTCACACTCAATAAAATGGAGATGCCTTTGGTTAGAATGTTTCTGTGGGCTTGGATTTGAGTTATGAGTGAGAAAGAGTGCAAGCATGAGGCAAATTGCAGCAATTGTTTGCTAAGGTTATTCAAGTAGAGTTGCCTCCTTGAGCTGTGTGTCACAGCCGCCGCTGCGCAACGACGGCTGACCGAGTTGGTAAGTGGGCCAAGCCAACGGGTCAAATACAATAAATGCCCATCGTTTATAAAACACCGGCATGCTCTTGTTTTTTTCACCTTTGCCTCAAGTCTCTCTCTCATCGCCTTAAGCCTCAAAACCAGAATAAGAGTTTGCTTTTACGCCATTCTGCTGAAAAGGCTGGAGCCCAGGTCACACAAACCTTCTCTTCTAACTCCTGCTGCCTGTATTCTAGTTTTCTGTGAAAACCTTTTACTGCTGATTTTGCTCAGACACCAAGACCAATTCTGTGGTTGTTTACTGGTCCGTCCCTCCCTGGAGAGGTGACATACTTGTGCCTGGACAGACTTTGCCACTAATCAATCCTGTACGCCTCAGTGGTCCGTAGAGAGCCGCCTTTTTTTAGGCCTTTAAAGAAACGATCAGTTGCCAAGCTTTAACTTAACCCAGTAGAGGTAGTGATTCCAGGTCAGCATCGGTGGCGAGGGATGGGTGACCTGTATGCACACAGGAAACATGTCCTCCATCAGTTTGCCGTGTTGCAACGTGACAGGCTCTGTGTTAGCCCAGTTAACAACACCTGGATAGAAACCGACTGGCTCTCCTACCTATCAGAGACGGGTTGTGTTGCCGTGCTTCCAGAGGTGGAAGAAGTACTCTACTTTTACTTAAAATAAATAAAATATCTGTTTAAAAATACTCCGTTACAAGTAAAAGTGCTGCATTTTAAGTCTTACTTAAGTAAAAGTACAAAAGTATTGACATTAAAATATACTCAAGTACCAAAAGTAAAAGCACCTATTGTGCAAAATGTCCCATTTTCTAATCATATATATGAAATTACTGGAGTATAACTATTGCTGCGTTAATGTGTTCATTACAGCTGCTAAAGGTGCAGGGACTTTGAATTATATTCTACCGCTCACATCTTAACCTATAATTATATTATTTATTTGTTTATTTATATATTGAATTAACTACTAATAATTCTAATTTGTAAACTAAATAGTAACTAATTTAGTCTAAGTCTTCCAAATTGAAGTGCAGTAGTATAAAGAAGCATCAAATAAAAATACTCAATTTGATTACTTAATTACAATATTTGAGTAAATGGACTTCAATACATTGGAGCATGATTTGATCTGATGCTGTTTACCAAACAAAGACACATTCATCTGACATCTACCCGTTGAGAGGAAATGAGTAATTTCCTGCTTTCTGTCAGTTGGGGTACGTTTCTTCGACAGTTGGGGCGCGCTTGATTTGCTCCAAGCTGACAGGCTGGAGTACACAGGGGTTTTTTCTCAACTTCACCCCGCCACTTGTTTTCCTGCGTGTTTACCAGGCGTCTCCCTTACCTCCTTTTCTCACTCTCACTCCACGGTCGCCCTAACAACCACTTCAGCTCAGCTCTTCTTCTAATCGCTGTGGCAACTGTTATAGAGCTGGGTCTCCATGGCAACACCCTGTCCTGATTCCTTGATCAAGGACGGAGGAGGGTTTAAATAGTGCTGCGCGTCGACTGAATGGACCGTGGACAAATGCACACACATATGAACACACACGCAGTATTAGTTATGCTGTTTCATGCTGTGCACTAATTCATTCACATATTCTGTGCGTAGCATTCACTTTAATGCATATCATTATAGTAATAAAAGTGGGCTTTATGTTAAATGATGTGCTAACCAGCTGAATTCAAAGGGGGCACACGAAACAATACAATTAAACAGGAGAGAATAAAAAGAATGCGATTTAAATAACATTAAACTAAATAACACAGCTTTTAGTCATATTTAATAAAAGCAAGGTTATAGACTTTAGAAAAGCGAGATTAAAAACATGGGATATTTCAACCAAGTCTCACAAAAAAACGTGTAATAACTACGTTGGTCCACAACTTGGGACGTAGTATTTCTACAAAAACGTTTTTTTTCACCATTCATTTCCAATGGCTGGCGTCTATGTCACGTGATCTTCAAATTTCTCCCTGCAGAAAAAAAACATGGCCGACATTCGTTTTATTCTCGATGGAAAACGCCTATTTTAAGGTTAGTTTGGCCATTAAAATGCGTTTTGATGTCATTTGATGCAAGAAATATGAGTTGTTATTTCAGATTATGTGTGCAGTGGATGCACATGATCTTTAGTTTGCTAGTTATTACGAAGATTACTTCAGGAAATTGTGTCCATTCAACGTTTTCATTGTTACCAAGGTGATTGCTATAGGGACGCTGCTATCTATATTATTTCTGTTATGTTGTGTAACTGTTTAATGGTGTTATCTTTATTGCTACCCCCTTCCCCGTCCATTTATAGTGTTGGTCCACAGCGCAAACATATTAGTTTAACAAAATCCGCATCTAAAATGGTGGCATAGATACGTTATTTTCCCCTGTGCGATTCTCCAACCCAGTCTCACATCTCACATCACATCGTCATAAACAAATACCGGAAACAGACCGAAAACATTTAAAAAAAAAAAAAAAAACTTTATTCCTAGTGTGCTTGCTTTTCTCTTTGAAAGTCATCACATAACGGCATTGTAATACACGGTTCGGCTGCATTAAATATTACATATCTGCCGTAGTTCTCTATTTATAGAACCCTGATGAGAAGACTTCTAGACAAACATGAGGAACTGCCATCAACACTGAAAACGTGACGTGGATCATAAATATATCAGCAATTAAACAACATCTTACATTTCTTTTCACACAATACGTCTCCTCGCAGTATCAACGCTAATTCGGCTGACTTTTATCTTTGATCCAATTGGTAGATAGGCTGTATTTACTATTTACACCATAACGGTGCACAGCTGATATAAAGGGACACCTAGTGGTTAAAGCATGTTATTGAATTTCATTATTTTTATTATTAGATATTAATAGGATCCCTATAAAGTATATTCATTACTCGTTATTCTCTACTAATAGTTAATTAAAGACTGTATATAATGACTATTTTGCATATCCCTTTCAAGATTAAAAGATTTTCTAAGGTTTATTGACATATCATATTATACACAACTACGGTGTAGTTATGCATTGAATGAAAAACTTGGGTCGCAGGTTCCTCAACAGTGCATTACATGACATCTATCAATATGTGTGTATACCTCCAGCAATGTTATGTTGAAGCACTTATTTTAACTGATATTATGCATATGTATTATACTCTTATAAGATGTATGTAGATAGTATAAGAAATGTGCAGAATATGACAGTTTAATGGTGGAGGTATACACACATATTGATAGATGTCTTGTAATGCACTGTTGAGGAACCTGCGACCCAAGTTTTTCATCTCCGACCTTGTCAGGTGTTGAACAATCAATAAATAAAGAACACAGAATTATTAAATATAAAACATAGAATTTGTGTGATTATATTAAATGATTTACAAATAAACACCACTGCATATTTACAACTGTTGCACATGCTGATTCCAACTTGGGATCAATAAAGTATATCTTATCTTAAGATGATCGATGGCTACTGCCATATTTGCAAAATTTGCCTCTGAACCTTGACAAGTGCATGTTTCAGGCTTATCAATTAACAACAGGAGGGGTCACAAACATAAGACCAGCTGTTAAATAAAGCTCTTCTGACCTTAGCTGGCATGTGGGTATTAATGCTGCCCATTATGGGCACAAGCAATTTTCACCCATTTATTAATTATATGTTTTAAATTTGAGTGTTCCTATCCCCTAAACCTCCAGGGATGTACACAGTTTAATACTGGCAACTTCTTATTATGGGAAATACGAAAACATCTTTTAAAACTACAATTCCCAGTAGAGACTGAAATAACAACTCATATTTCTCGCATCAAATGACATCAAAACGCATTTTAATGGCCAAACTAACCTTAAAATAGGCATTTTCCACCGAGAATAAAACGAATGTCGGCCATGTTCTTTTTTTCTGCATGGAGAAATTTGAAGATCACATGACATAGATGCCAGCCATTGGAAATGAATGGTGAAATTTTTTTTAGGGATCTGACAATTTCAGAGGCGTTTTTGTAGAAATACTGCGTCCCAAGTTGTGGACCAAAGTAGTTATTACACGTTTTTTTGTGAGACTGGGTTGGATATTTATGAGACAGTTGTTGATTTGCAGGTTAATAGCTTGTGGGAAAAGAGCTTTGAGGAAGGCCGAAAAAAAGAAATATTAAATTAATGTTTGCAGGGTTGTATGTTTATTTATCAGACAGCATTGTTATAATTTTCTTCTCATCTCTAGAGCATTGTTTGTAAATTCTTGCTTCATTTTGGCCCTTTAAGTGCTCTCCTTTCCTGTTTTTCTCAAATCACTGGCAGCATCTGTCACGTTTAATGCTACCTTTGTAAAACACATATATGTGACGAGTATGGTCACTGCACATTTGTGGAACTGAATCCTTTCATGTTGCTCGTATAGGAGATATGCTGCAAATTGCACAGATGGACAAACATTTTCATATACAACATCTTCTTTATGTCACGTGAAAAAGGTGGAACGCTTACGTTGTAGCATATCTGCAGGTCTTGAAAAGTCTTAAAGGTGCCCTATTGTGCTCTTTTCAAGTTAATATTGGTATTTTGTCCCTCTACTGTGACATGTTTCCATGCTTTAATGTTCAAAAAGTGTGTTATTTTTCTCATGCTGCCTGTGCTGCAGCACCTCACTCTGTCTGAAACCAGAGCCCAGTGTGCTCTGATTGGTTAGCTGGCTTGCTTTGCTATGATCAGCCAACTGCTTGGAGATTTCCCGCCCCTTAGCCTATACATACAAGGTGTTGAAGCGCTAGCCAATAGAAGTGTTACGTAGTGATGTCATATATGTTATGGAAGCATAAAAGGGCCTCTTTAAAAAGACTTATGTTTAGTTTCCAAAATATTGAGTTTTGTCTGGCATATAGTAGTTCTACTAACAATAAAGTTAATCGTTTCATAATATGCAACTGTTGAATTCAGGAAATAATTGTAATTTATACAGAATACTCAGAAATGTGACATACTGATTAATAATTCTAGGCCATATGTTTCCTACTGGATTTCCATCAGACTCTAATTTAATACCGGTTTCAGGGTCATACGTTGGCAAGCATGATCCTGAAATAAATTGCTGTAGATGTGGCATTAAAAAGGTCTTTACAAAGTTTAAAATGGAAATCTGTAAACCCTGCAGAGCTATTTTATGTCGTCATACCTCAGCTGAAACAACACACACGACGGTGGTGTGACGACAGTGACAATGATCTAAACAGAGAGCATGATGGGAGTGTTGGTTTGACACTGCGACCCCCGAGGGGACGACACCCCGACACTTCCCTCTGACATCTGACGCATCAGCTTCACGCCAGGCTGACACTCCTACTCTGCTTCCCCCCTGACATGCAGACAAACACTCTGTCACCCTCTATTTCAATCTCTCTCACACACACACACACACACACACACACACACACACACACACACACACACACACACACACACACACACACACACACACACACACACACACACACACACACACACACACACACACACACACAGACTCACACACACACACACACACACACACACACACACACACACACATACACACACACACACGCACACACACACACACACACACACACTTAATCATACTGTAGATTCATTCATTCCACAGGCCATAAGACTGTTAAACACCTGAACTTTTGAAACAACATCCATAACATTCATCTGTTTGCAACTTACAAAAACAATTGATCTAATATATCATATTCCAATGACTTGTATATGGACTGTTCTGCACTATTTCTATTCTATTTTATTTGTATTTGCTTGTACTATTTCATCAGTTTTATTGTGTTGCACTGTTGGAGGAGCCTCTCACCTAAGTCATTGACATAACTACACTGTAGCTATGTACAAATGACAATAAAAGCCTTGAATCTTGTTTGCACACATAAATGTCCCCATGCACTCACTCTTGAGCATTCATGCTTATTACTGTATAGGTGCTTATTGTGAATACGGTATATATACAGGCACAGTCCTTATTGGCACATTCAGGAGTGCACACATGGACACACACACACACACACACACACACACACACACACACACACACACACACACACACACACACACACACACACACACAAATCAGTCCTAGATTTAGCAGACGGACAGTCGGAGGCTGTTGAGGGTGAACCGAGGCTCCCTGTCCATCTGCCACTCTTTGAACTCTTCTCGCTGAGGAATCCAAAAGCAGCACAAGCATAACTAAGGGGGTCGTTCACATAAACACACACACACTTTTTACTCTTAATTAACACCAAAGGTTTCTATTTGCTTACAACTTTACTGTAGTCACCAAATTAGCATTGGCATGGCTGTATATTGGCTGTGCTTCAGCCTTACCAATATTGCATGGACGTTTTGGAGTTTATGTACTGAAGCTAACCCGCTGTCTGTGTACATGTGTATGTTATCTACTGAACTGGACCAGTGGTGAAGGAAATATGCACACTATTGACTTCAGTGAAATAACAATACCAGTGTAAAAATACTCCATTCAAAGTAAAAGTTGTTGAAATGTCACTTCAGTGGAAGTGTCGATGTATTAGCAACAAAAAAGTGTCTACTGTTAAATGTATTAATGTTATATAATTGGAGTCATTGTAATTGTTGTATTAATATGTGAGCGGTACTTCAATGTCGTTGTTGGTCAAGGTGGAGCTACTTTTAACTACTTCATGCTTTTTCTAGATTTATCTGTAATAGATCATACTTAATTAGCAGAGCATATGTTCAATATTGAAAAGCTTCAAAATTCTTAATGTGTTCTATAAAAAATTCCATATATGTCACTGAAACGTAGTGCAGTTGTCTAATTATCTCTCTTTTCTTTCAGGTGCTGGACCTCCGGCCGATCGGACAGTGGTGATCGAAGAGTACCGCTATTTGTCCCAGAAGCTGTTTGCAGCTTTGTCCGTTTTCGCTGGCCTCGGCATCCTGTTCGGCATCGTCTGTCTGACCTTCAACATCTACAACGGAAACGTCCGGTGAGTTGACTAACAGGACATATTATTGTTTAAATCACAGCCCCAATGGTCAGCTGTAGTTCTCTCATTCATTGGGGCTATAAGTGTGTCAGCTAGTGAATAGTCAATGGACAGAAAAGGAACATTTGGAGAATCAATGAATCGTCGATTTTTAAGCAAAACTCCCAAACAGTGATTTTATCTTTTCAAATGTGATAATCTTTTGCTTTTCTTGGTCTTACAATAAAGTAGATTTAATATATTTGCCTTTTAAACTGTTGGCTGAACAAATAAGACATTTTTAAAGCAATGGGCTTTAAGAATTTGTCAGGAGTATCTTACAGTAAACTGACTTCTGATATTTTGTTGACCAAACATTTAACCAATTCCTCAAGAAAATGATCAGCAGATGAAGTTGAAAACATCTTTGAAAAAAAAAGATGTTGTCCTATTCATCGTTATATTATAATATATCTTTCATGTTGACTGCTTCGAGGAATTGTGAAAGTAAATGTGTCCTTCAGAGAACGAGGTCATCAATAAAGGGATTTTTGGAGAAAAGGAAAATTGATAGATAAACTAAGTTGGGCCTCGGAGGTTAAATGTATTTCATTGTTACATCAAGGTCAGCTGTTTGTGCAGCAGTGAATGGGAAGAACATCCTGTATCAACACCCATCTGCTCCATCAGAGCAGGTCACTGTGGAGGCTCCGTGTGTGAATGGGAGTTTTTGTAAGCTGTGAAAAAAGAATTCACCTGTTCAACAGAGAACCTCACCTCTGTTGGGGTTAATGTAAATGCTGAAAGGCATCGCTGACTCTCGAGTTCAGTGAATCCAAAGTTATCTGGGTGTGGCGTTTTCCATCTGGTATCGTTGTCATAGCTTAAGCTTAGCCCTAGACCAAATGCAAATAGACCTCCTTTAAAAACTGCCTTTTCATCTCGGATTTCTAAGCTTATTATATTTCTGTGAACCCGCCGCAGCATATCTCTGATTTCTTTTTAACAAAGTATTTTTGTGTTTGACTGAGGTCAAAGGGATTTAAAGTCCCACAAGTCCACGAGCTTATCAGGAGTTTTTCCTAAAGCTGGAAAAGGTTTGTTTCGTTTGGGATCTCAGACTGGCTTTGGTGTGCCAGTCAGGCCTTCCTCTGGCTTTGATTATATTTCAGAAACAGTTTCACGAGGGCTGATTTTAGCAGCCAAAACAGTATGAGTCAGATCAAATCAAATGTATTCTGTAAGCTGTTTTCACAAAAAGACTTTGCCGCCAACTGCCTTGTGAGAGACAAAAAAACATAACAATTTTGGGAACAAAGAAAAGTGAAAAACAATAGATGTTGTTTTTAATCATAGCCCTGTATCAAATGGCAATGCTCAATAATTGTCCTCTGAATATGCAGCTCCCTTTGGTTTTTGGAGAGCTTTATTAAGAATTTCAACCTCAAAATGTGCAAAATAAATGAGAAACATCCCAAAATACTGTGAAGAAATATCCATGTGTCTTGTTTCCATGTAAGGGCTCATGGAAAACAGTTTTTGCTAAATAAATCATATTTTTGGATTTCAATACAAACATGTGTGGTTAAGCAAAGGTTTGACAAAAACACTATTAATATTAACCATTTGATAAATATGCCAATTGATATGATCTTCTAATGTGTCCAGGGAAGCTACAGTTCAGTTTGATCCCAGAAAATCTCACAGTGATCTAAAACATCATCATCATCATCATCATCATGACCCAATGTTGGTCCTTGAAGATCAAACACAAAACATATTCAATTCCCAGAGACATGAACATGCAAGAGGAAAATATTCTTCTAGCTCGGATTCAAAGCAACCACTAGACATGGTGCAAACAAGCGGAAGAAAGCAGCACTCCACATGAGAAAATATCTCCTGCAATGCACTGAACATCACATATGCATGGTGTGTAACAGCATTAAAGGTTTCTCTGAGGTATCAAAAGGTTGGATTGGGGCCAGTGTGTGTGTGTGTGTGTGTGTGTGTGTGTGTGTGTGTGTGTGTGTGTGTGTGTGTGTGTGTGTGTGTGTGTGTGTGTGTGTGTGTGTGTGTGTGTGTGTGTGTGTGTGTGTGTGTGTGTGTGTGTGTGTGTGTGTGTGTGTGTGTGTGTGTGTGTGTGTGTGTGTGTGTGTGTGTGTGTGTGTGTGTGTGTGTGTGTGTGTGTGTTAATGTTTGTTTGTATGCAGGCTGTACATAGTGTTGCTGTGCAGTAAATAAGCAGTGTGGCCTTGGGCAACACAATGGCAGGTCAGCAGGATGAAAGAACCAAAGGACACACCTTCTGCTGCAGGAAGAGCTGGAGCTGAGGGCCAGAGGGAAACTGCTTCCCTTGGTGTTATCATAAAGTGTAGAAAATATCAAAACACCCCAATCTGGAGTCTTTGAGAGTATTATAATAGTGAGGTTTTCTCTATAGCAGCATGTATAAAACACTTGGTAGAAGTCCCCAGTGGAGGAACGTAACTAAGTACATTTCCTTAAATACTGTGCTTCACTTTTTCCATTGTGTTCTTGATAAAATGTTCCAAATATATTTGCCCATGCACGAAAACCTCTTTGGAAAATATTGTACTGTTTACTTAATTGGTCTGTCGGCTTAATTCACACTTCAGATATACATTTGGTGTAACCTTTCTGTCCAGTAACCCAGTATAAGTCCAGTTTTTTTTATTTGGGTATTTCTGAGAAACTGAAAGATTAAGTGTACATTTAATAACTTTGACAAAACATGATCACACATCCATTAAACTGATTTTTTTGGAATAATAGTGATAATTCAACTTTATCAACAGACATTTGTAAAGTTACATTTTCTCCTAGTTTTCCAATATCGTTTTGGATCAGTTTATCTAACAAAGATTTATTTCATTATTAATCACCCAGCTTTAAGCAGATCATGCACTTTCTTTCTGCATTGCATTGTGGGAATAACCATTACTAATTAACCAAACACTGTCTCATTTGAGTATGCTTGAGTTTATTAACTTAAACGGTTTAGTTTGGTTTTCGGTTTCACAAATGTCCTTTTTTTCTACATTTTTTTTCTAAAACATTTGTAACAATTACACTTATGAGACAAATGACTATCAATCCCTCATCCAAGGAAATGCATTTTGCTGTCTGAATTAGAAAATACAGATGATAAAATATGAATTTAAAGGAAACAATGAACAGCAATTGATAACATTTCTGCGAGCAGACAGCCAGGTCACCTACACAATTAACCTCTGTTTACCTTCAAATTGACCATTCGTGCCTCTAAGCAGAAATTGTAATTACCAGTGTGTTTATTTCCCTGAATGTGTTTGTTTCCCTGTCCTCATGTGTGAATCTGTCACTGTTCCAGGTACATCCAGAACTCTCAGCCGTACCTGAACAACATGACAGCGGTGGGCTGCATGATGGCTCTGGCTGCTGTGTTCCCGCTGGGGATTGATGGTCACCACGTCCACAGATCTCAGTTCCCCGTCGTCTGCCAGGTAACAGGAGAGACAGAGAGACAGACAGAGGGAGGAAACAGCTAGAGGGCAGGATGAGGAGGAGGGCTGCATATTGTCTGCAAATAATTGGTTTCATTGACTTGATGTTTGTACCCAACAACTCATTTTGATTACAGGACTTGTTGAAAATGAGCTCAGAGGAGGAAGCAATTAAACTCAGATTGTTATGGTTTTTTAATCCATTTGTTCATCTTTACCTTTGAAATAGTAGTGACAAATATAATTCCTGTTGCCTTGGTAATGAAAACCCAACCCAGTCCAACTGAGATTAGATAGATATTATTAGATATACTTTATTGAGCTTTTACTCAAGCCTAAATATGTTGTTACAGAATCAGTTTGTTTAACATTAAAATACAAATACATAAAAAGTGGAATAGAGAATTAACAATTCAAAATGAAATGAAAATGAAAATAGTATATCAAATTTAAACAATATAAAATATTCTGGATAATAAAACAATTCTTTAAAAAAATCCAAAATCCAACAGGAGCATAGACATACTGTATATACATAAATTACATTAACATTTAAAAAATAAATGATACATATCAGTTGAGAAAGAGTTTAACAAACAGTGCTTTCCCCTTCCCCATTACCCAACTGAGATAGACTTGCATTCAATTTCAGGACTTCAATATAAAGTATTCATCTTATTCGAGCTGTTATCATTTAAAGTTTGGGAATTTCCTCTCATTTCACAGTTTTTGACCGTATCACATTGTGTTAAAATTGAGTTTAATTGTGTTCCAGCTTTTAAACAAAGCTTTTTGAACTCCACGCTGAGTGAAATGCAAAGAAATCAATGTTTTTATGGCGGCACTTTTCCATCAGAGTGGAAAATTCTACATCTACTGTGCATCATGTTTCCCAACAATTCTCACTCATTTGATATCTGTGAGCCTTTTGGCATGACAACTGATCTTAAAATACCATCACAATGTCTGGATGCACAGCAGGAAGTTGTAGAGGCTGGTCCACCCGCATCAACACGTAGCATCTCAAAGTTTAAAATGTCGACAGTCTTTAAGAGTGTACCATTTAGCTTTAATTAATATTGTATCGGCAGTATTGCTGGACTTTCTTTGGGCGACAAACATTCTTTACAGTTATATCTGTCAGTTTTAGTACGGCCATTATGCAAACCCACGTTTAGGATTTTCTGACAGGCTCGTTGTTGCTGCCTGTGGAAAGCAGACACCTGCAAACCTTATTTCAGGAGTTTGATCACGCAAACGCTAATACACTGAACAAAAATATAAACGCAACCCTTTTGTTTTTGCTCCCATTTTTCATTAGATGAACTCAAAGATCTAAAACATTTTCAATATACACAAAATAACCATTTCTCTCAAATATTGTTCACAAATCTGAAAAAATCTGTGATAGTGAGCACTTCTCCTTTGCCGAGATAATCCATCCCACCTCACAGGTGTGGCATATCAAGATGCTGATTAGACAGCATGATTATTGCACAGGTGTGCCTTAGGCTGGCCACAATAAAAGGCCACTCTGAAACGTGCAGTTTTGCTTTATTGGGGGGGTCTGGGGGGGTCCGAAAACCAGTCAGTATCTGGTGTGAGGGTTAGGATTAGGGTTAGGGTTAGGGTTAGGATTAGGGTTAGGGTTAGGGTTAGGATTAGGGTTAGGGTTAGGGTTAGGGTAATGTTGTGAATCCAGTTGCCCATGGTGGTGGTGGGGTTATGGTATGGGCAGGCGTTTGTTATGTACGATGAACACAGGCCACTCGATTCACAACATTACCCTAACCCTAACCCTAACCCTAACCCTAATCCTAACCCTCACACCAGATACTGACTGGTTTTCGGACCCCCCCAGACCCCCCCCAATAAAGCAAAAACGCACGTTTCAGAGTGGCAATAATCATGCTGTCTAATCAGCATCTTGATATGCCACACCTGTGAGGTGGGATGGATTATCTCTGCAAAGGAGAAGTGCTCACTATCACAGGTTTTTTCAGATTTGTGAACAATATTTAAGAGAAATGGTTATTTTGTGTATATAGAAAATGTTTTAGATCTTTGAGTTCATCTCATGAAAGATGGGAGCAAAAAAAGTGTTGCATTTATATTTTTGTTCAGTGTATAATTCATTAGGTATTTGAATGTGTTTTGGTATTCAGTGGCACAGACATGATATTCTGGCTGGCAGAGTAGCGCAGGCGGAGGGATCCCAGCACTAATGAGGAGTGGGAGTGCTTCCTCTGTTGCCCGGGTTGAGTCTTTTTGTTGTGGGAGAGAGAGGGAGATTTCCATTTCTGTCGTTTCCCTGCTCTTTGTCCCTGTCCAGTTATTCTCTCTCAGGCTTTGTTCTTCCTCTCTCTTGCACTCCGCCTCTGACCCTCTACCTACTCTGGAAAGCTTTTCTTTATCTGCTGCAATCTCTCCCTTTCCTCAAATAAATATTGTCTCTTTTTCGTGCATCACCTTCTCTATTTATCTTTCTCTTCCTGCAGACACTACTCAGGGATACATCTACTGAAAAAACTTGCACACCCTCAACATGTTTTTAGGATAAAAAAATGCATGAGATCTATATTTTTATATGTACCGTAAATATTTGTCTTTAGGAGAATGCTTGAACGCTTTGCAGCAAAAATGCAAATACAACATTATCATTTCTATGAATGAAACTCAAAACGATTCAGAGAAGGAATGAGACATTATTATTTGACTAGTTCTATGAAGAATAACCAATATTATCATGAATTCTTTATATTATATTTGTAGTTGTAGAAAAAGAAGATTGTTTGTTTTTCCCTTAGTTGTGCTCCTATTTCTGAAACCTACACTCTTGAATAAAGTTATTTTTTAATAAAAATTCTCTCTCTTCCTCTCCCCTCCTCCAGTTCCGCCTGTGGCTCCTTGGCCTCGGATTCAGCCTGGCGTACGGCAGCATGTTCACCAAGATCTGGTGGGTCCACACCCTCTTCACGAAGAAGGACGAAAAGAAGGAGAAGAAGAAGGTAGGGAGGAAGTGTAGGAGAGAGAGAGAGAGGGAGGGATAAGCCTCTCTGCGGTCTCTGGAGAGCAGAGAGAGGATGGCAGAGAGAGGATGGGAGAGAGGGAGGCCGGGCCGCGCAGCATGTGTGGCGCCAGCTGATAAAAAGTCAAGTTTAAAACTTTGCAGGCTTCCTAGTAACATAAGCTTCTAAGAGGCCAGCTCGGAATCATTCACTTCTGCAGGGTTGTAGAGAGCGTGCAGGGATAAGGGTGTTGGAAACACACTGACATAGATACTGTACTTCAAATATGCACATGCATCTCTACGCACATGCAAGATTTATGCATAAAAAAAACATGCAGATTAGGGGCACATAAAACCAATCCTCTGCTACCCACGTCATCAGATGTATTGACTTGCTGGTGTGTATGTGTGTGTGTGGGAGTGTGTGTGCCTCCTCTTGAAGATAGTGTGTCCTGGAGTCAGCCAGATACTGCCAGTCTGATGTGTTGTGGGAATGTTCTAAGGCCTAATCAGTAGAATAAGAGATTAAGCCATTTATGGAATATTTATGAATATGGATGAGTGTTAAAGTTCTTTTCAGAATTCCAACCTTGGGGGGGGTTTATTATTTGAGCCAAAGCACAACGAATCGGGTTGACTTTCAACTCTCTTCATGTCCACAGAAGGGCAATTTGCTCGAGAGCTCTGCGTGATATTTAAAGGAATTTTCACAAATCGAAGGGAGAATGAGCGCTTAACCAATCATTTTCCATGCAACTCAAGTGAAGAGGCCTAGGACTGTGTAATGTGTTTTCTGCTTTATTTTATTTTCAGTTTTAGTTATTGCACGCTTGAATAGCTGTTACTACCTCGGAGTAGCTGGGGCTAAGCCAGCGTGGTGGAATGAAAAAAAAAGATGTGTTGAAAGAAAGAGGAGGGAGTAGCAGTAGCCGAGCTCATTTTTGGTTTCTTGTTCTTGGTTACGCCTGTATTGCTTCCATTATAGCTTAAGCTAAGAATAATGGAGTTGATATCAGCCGCTTCGGAAACGATCCAGGCAAAAGCAGTGTGTGTATAAATGACGATTTCAGGTGGCAGCACAAACACAGCTACTGCAGCTCTCACACACACACACACACACACACACACACACACACACACACACACACACACACACACACACACACACACACACACACACACACACACACACACACACACACACACACACACACACACACACACACACACAAACTGCTCCTAAATTATACTTAGACACACAAACAAACACACTTTAACGCACACATTCAGAAAGACAATTCGCGCCCAGTCATCCAGAAATCACAAGGACGCTTGTCGTATTATTCGTCCTGGTTGTTTGTCTTTGTTTGTGGAATGGCTTGTGATGCCCTTGGAAACTGATAACTGTGGTGCATCTATGTGTGTGTGTGTGTGTGTGTGTGTGTGTGTGTGTGTGTGTGTGTGTGTGTGTGTGTGTGTGTGTGTGTGTGTGTGTGTGTTCATGTGTGTGTTTTCTTTGCTCATAGCAACACTTGGAGCCATGGAAACTCTACGCAACAGTTGGAGTGCTTTTGGCTATCGACTTCCTGTCACTCATGATCTGGCAGATTGTGGATCCCCTGCACATTACGGTGGAGGTAGAGTACGAATGACAGATGAGATCATTTGTGTGTCACCGGCCGTTTGCTCAGACCGGGCAGCCGTTGTCATGAGTCAATAGCGCAGTAATGAGACACCGCGCGTTGTTTGTAGAAATGTTCTGTCATTTTGGTTCATCTTACACTCAAAGAGCACAATCCAAAACAAGGATAGAAATCACAAAGCAGAGCCAGACAGAAGCACTAAAACAGTGACATTTATGACCCGAATAATCCAATTGATTTGTGTTCAATAGTGTAAGCACTGCTAAAGATACCCTGTGGTACAAACTGTAAACCAAGATCCACTGGGCAAACACGCATATTAAATTCATTCAAATGAAAAATCCTGGCTTATTAAACATTTATCTTTTAAAGGTCTTATGAGATTGTTTAGCTTCATTAAAGCTGCTCTTAATATTAATATTTTTGATTAACACTGAATCAAGGGACGCATATTTTCAGCATTCAAAGTGCAGAAAACACTTATCACCCAGCCCATCTTATTGTGGTGGTTTTACAGCATATCACCTGCTGTTAGCAACCTTCATGCTTTAAGATGTCAAACTCCTAATGAAAATACGTGGCTATTCAGCTGACTTAATGCTCCACACATTTCACCAGCTTGGGTCCAAATTGTATTTCTCCTGTTTGGTGCTTAGCAGGTAGTGCACAATGGATATTTATATCATTTTTCACTGAACACAGCTGACAGCAGCAGCAGCAGCCGAAAGGGACACTGTGAGAGCGCTGAGAGTAAACCTAAAGGGTAAAGTCGCTGTCCTGGAAAAACAAAACAATAGGCTGGAAAATGCTGAAACACAATTTAGTGCTGAGCCTGCAGGAACAAGCAGTAATCCTCTGTGTATTCAACAATAGAAGTGACACTCTACATGTATAAGTAGACACATTGTCTTTAAACTTTAAAATACTCGTAAACAGCTGCTTTGATGATCTGAAAATCATGTTTACTTCAGTTAGCAGCCCTCTTACATTTAACTACATTTTACAATATGTTACCACCATCAACTGTTAATGCACTTCTACAGTACACATGAGTGATTTATCATCAAGCAAAGCTCCACACTGCCACTAATAGATAACAACTCCACAGACACCTTTCATATGTACAAACATTTACAACAAAGGTGAAACCTCATGATTGCGTTGTGTGACTCTTTGGTGGAGTATCCTGATTTCCCTGATAAGCCCCAATATTAGAAACCTCAAAGCTAGTTGGATCCTTTGTGTTCAGATGAACTCTGTTCGTCACTTTGTCATAGATATGTGGCTTTCCTTTCTATTCCCAGTGATCAGATGGACAAGCTTCTTTAAGCACAGCCAGAAACCTATCTGACACTATCAGTACATTGATAAGTGGCTGACATGTTCTAAGATTAAGACACAGAAACCGTGATACTGTTTCAACTTTAAACAACATATCCAGGATGTCATTAAAACCTCCATGAGACACAACATGGAGACACTAATGTGCATGTAGTGCGCACTCATTAAGTGCAGTCGACCTCTGGAGGAACAAGAGGAGACTCTATTCATCATCATTAGCCATTATCTGCACAGTGCTGTCAAATTGTGAATTTAAATAGCCATATTTCATATTTATTGGATATCTTATACTCAGTTTTTTCAGTCATTTATTTCTGACATATGGTAAAGACCTATTTGCTCCAGGGGATCAACCGTGCAGTCACTGGTGCTCGAGCTTACTGTGCAGTTTTGCCTCCATCTCCAGAGAGCTGCTGTGTCATCGTTTCTTAATATCTCTCTCTTTATCCTTCTTCTCCTCGTCCTCTGTCTGCCGTGCGAGTAGAAGTTCACAAGGGAGGCCCCTAAAGAAGATTTGGATGTCCTGATTCAGCCCCTGCTGGAGCACTGCAGCTCAGAGAAGATGAACACGTGGCTCGGTATGCGTTGTCTCTCTTTCTTTTTTACTCTCTCATATCACAATCTGTCTCTTTATCACTCTTTGCCCTGCTCTGGTTTTGAATAAGCTTTGACACACACATGGCCATATGCAGGCACATATGCACACATATGCATGCATGCACACACACACACACACACACACACACACACACACACACACACACACACACACACACACACACACACACACACACACACACACACACACACACACACACACACACACACACACACACACACACACACACACACACACACACACACACACACACACACACGTCACTACCATTCACTCTGAATTAAACAGGCCTCAAATCACAGCCTCCTCGCTCGGCCCCCACCACCCCTCTTCAGTTTGATTCCTCTTTTTTCTCTCTTTGCTTCTCTTTTTGTCGGCCCACGCAGTCCCTCTTTCTCCCTGTCTGTCTCTCTGCTGACTTCCTTAACGTGGCAGCTCTTATGAAAATATAATGGTGCTGGAATTCAAATAATGTGGGTCACAAACTGGGCCATTGCCCCATAGCATTTCCCTTCTCAGAGAAGAAAAGATGGTGCTTTAATATCAGGCGGTGTAAGGAGACAATGGACAGTGAGGAGAAGTGTCCAACTTACTCCGTCACGCGTCCTCTTTTTATTCCCCTCGTCTCTCTCTTTCCCTTTCCCCTGTCAGTCTAACTAGCTTTCAGGATAATCGACCTTTTTGCAATTTAGTTTCTATTGAACGTACATTTTTGGCTTCCTCTCCCTGCACCACTTGGTCATAGTCCGTCGATGGCCACCCTGATCTATTCACAATGTAACCTTCACTAGACGCCAAGGGGGTTCAGGTCATCTCGCAGGTTTTCTATTCTTTTCATGTCCTAAAATATCATTAATACAGAATCTCCTCATCCTGCAATGTGCATAACATGTTCCTTGCTTTAAAGATGTATGTCATATATATATACAGCAGTGTTTCCCATACATTGATTTATTTGTGGCGGGCTGCCACAATTAAATGTTGTCCGCCACAAATGGATCTCATAAAAAAAAATATATATATTATTATTAAATTTTTTTTTTTTTTTTTTGGTAGTCTAATGGATAGTGAGGTGGGCTGATAATAGGAAGGTTGCTAGTTCAAATCCTGCCTGGAACACCACTACTTGTGTGCCCTCGAGTAAGGCACTTAGCCCTCGGTTACTCCAGGGAGAATAGAATGTCCCTGTAATTGGTCATTGTAAGTCGCTTTGGAATAAGGCGTCTGCTAAATGCCTGAAATGTAAATTGTGAATGATATTTTTGGGAGAATCAACCCCACAGATCCTCAACTCTGGTGTGTTTCACTCATTAACAACGTAACACAGAGCAACAAGATCGTTGTCTACAGTAGTCATGAACTCGCATGTATTATCTTATTTGAGGGGGGGTGGATGTATGGACCACCCAAATAGGTTAAGGGTCCTTTGGCTTTCCTTGCCGGGGGGGGGGGGATGCGGTGCGGTGCCCCCACAAATAGAATCAAATTCTGTGGGAAACACTGTACAGTATATATATATATATATATATATATATATATATATATATATATATATATATATATATATATATCAAGATATAAGATACACGTATATATATATATACGTGTATCTTATATCTTGATCCAAAAAATAAATCTGTAGTTCAAATAGTATAAATATTGTATTCAAAAAAGCATAGTGCAGATTTTTCAGGGTTAGACAAATTGAGTTCTGCAAAAAAAGGTCAAATTGCGCTCAGCTCCAAAACGTTATGGCTGTTTTGCGCTGTATGGGATGGGTCAGGAAGCGGTGTCAAAGGATGCTCAGTTCATGGTTGTTTTTTATCGACATTCTTTGTTACCCCCCCCCAGCCCCCTGTGTGTCCTAACAGCTGTTTGTCATGTTAGTTGCTTAACCTCAATTCAGTTAAGATTTTACCGTAATAACTGTTTCCTACATGGAGACCAACAGGGCCACATTTTTGTCAATTTAAAAGACAACATTGTAAATGGTAAGCCAAACTGAATGCTGACGCATTTGAGTTTTTCTTCAGGGAAGCATTCTTTATCTTTCTGTTACTTTGTCTTTCAAAATCTCACATTATTCAGCCTGCATTTGTTTCCATACAGTACTGTAGTTTCTTTTGATAATTACACATATCGTATTATATACCTTTCATGTTTTTCCACTGCTTCTTTCTTCTTGTAGGTGTGGTTTACGGCTACAAGGGTCTCCTGCTGCTCCTGGGGATATTCCTGGCCTACGAGACCAAGTCCGTCTCCACAGAGAAGATCAATGACCACCGGGCCGTGGGGATGGCTATTTACAATGTCGCTGTGAGTCCAAAAAAGAAATGGCACCGTCACGATTAAACTCCTGTTTCTGGATGCTGCCTTCTGCTAAAAGCACAATGAATAACTTTAACGTGGCTATAAATACGATTTTTATGCCCCATATTATAAAATGGCCGTACTATAACTGTTGGTGGGTTAATCAATGCAACTGCCTCCATGATTACTCTGAGGCTCATGTTTTTTTTTTTGCTTTACTGCTCATTTCAGAGCAAAAGAGGCAACAGACCAGTGTTGGATATTATATCTACACAAGCTTAAAAGCTTCATTCTCGAGGGGCTACTCTTGTTTTTGCTGTTTTGTTATATAAGTTAATGGAGTTCATAGATAACGTAATGCCCTCTTAATGCGTGTGGTGTATATTCCTTTTTAAGTAGATAAGTGACTGAACATGACACAACAACACATTACAGTATATCCTATGAGGATAAAATGTAGTTCAAAGAATAAATAGGCTTTCGTCTCAAAATCAAGATTTCTACATTCATCGTTTGCATCCATCTTTATAAATCACACAACACAAAGTCCCCTGTGGGCACAACAGAGTATTCATGTTTATGATTCCTTGCGAAACAACCTCTGGGATGTTCTGAACATTAAAGATTAATGATGTAGTATTAAATACAGAAATGTACATGTTGGGTACAATGATCGGTTAGAGCAATAGGAGACACAGAAACACTATATCAAATATTCAAGCTTTCCCAGAAGCACATGTTGAGCTTTGCTTCCTTAAAATGCAGATCCCTCCACGCGTTCTAATCCAAATCATAATACTTCCTGAACAGGCTGCTGTATGTACGAATCATACATGTTGATGCCATGGTGGCTTTGAACGACCGTCTCATGTGACCTTTCACGCAATAAATATTATTTCCAATCGGACTACCTGTTGAAATAAAAGTGAATAAGTCAAAATAAACTGAAAAATGAAACACTAAATCTTTATAGTGCTGCAATCTCATGCTGAGCATAAACTGTATATGGGAAGGAAACTAAGTGCAGTTTGGGTTATGTGTTATGGTTGTGTGTGTGTGTGTGTGTGTGTGTGTGTGTGTGTGTGTGTGTGTGTGTGTGTGTGTGTGTGTGTGTGTGTGTGTGTGTGTGTGTGTGTGTGGCAGCAGGGATTGCATTCACACAGTGTTTTGTATGGAGCTGTTATACTGCCCTTTAGTCGGAATAGGTTTAAAATTGCACCAATTTAGCAACTAAAGTTCAGTGGTAAAAACGCAGCCGTCAATCCAAACCGTTTCTCTGCTTTTGTTAATAGCAAGCTACTCATCTTAAACGGAGGCACCTAGGATGCACTTTATTCTGCCATTATGTTCACTTTAGCCACTTTAGACAAATACTCGCTGCCATTTCCTGACACTCTTGACACACGGTAACTTTGTAATTGATGCAAAATCTACAGAAAAGTGGTTTTCTGTCACTTTAACTGCCAGAGGAGTTTTTAGCTTTGATCAAAAGCAGGCAAACATTTTTTTATTTGTTTTTAAAAAGGCTTTTTTGCCAGAATTTCCTGCACTCTCCTTGATTTACTTTCAAAAAGATACGATTCTAATGACCATCCACCAATTATCAGCTTATACTTTAGTAATAAATGAAAGGGATGATCTTAATTCTCAGCCTCAGTCACCATGGATCCATCAATCATGGTTATTCATTGAATGCAGCTCGCATGCTCATTTCATCACACGGTTCCGTAATGTGAGACGAGCCTAATGTTATTATTTTATGTTCTGATATAGACATCTCAGTTTTATGATGATGTCAATAGTTAATGGCATCTGTGAAGAGCCCTCCTTCCTCTTCGCTAAGCTGTGAGCTCCAGGCTCTGATGAGATGACAATGTGGTGATTGTCAGCGCGCTGTAGCCACTTCAGTCATGACTTTTTAATGCTGTTTTCACATGGGAGCCCTCCCCGGAATGATAAACAGATGCCTAATGCTTTTATGGATGTGATTCCCCTCCCTTTCTCATTCTCTCACACTCCAACTCTACTTCATTCTGCACCTCCTTTCTTCTCACTTCCCCTGCTTTCTTTTTTCTCTCGACTTTAAACAACACTTTCTCCTCCTCCTTTCTTTTTTAACTTGTGTTTCTTTTCGTTTCCCTCCATCTGTTTCTGTCTCTCTCTCTGTCCTCCTGCAGGTGTTGTGCCTTATCACGGCTCCGGTGACCATGATCCTGACCTCGCAGCAGGACGCTTCCTTTGCCTTCGCTGCTCTGGCAGTCGTCTTCTCTGCCTACATCACTCTGGTGGTGCTCTTCGTACCCAAGGTGCTCTGACTCCAGCCTGACACCTTTAGGAAAATGCTGCACCCACTAAAGTATTCAATTGTTTTGCACAAAGGTCAAAACGTGCCAATCTCAGTGTCTTTAGGGAAAAGGATGCTTCAAATGACAAAGCCCTGATTCTTCGTTCTGACTGAAAGCTGATTTTTGATGTTAGGTGCAAAACAATATTGGTGTTTTTGTTTAATATTTGTATTAATAGTATAATATAATATAAGAAAAACAATGTTGGTTTATGAGAATCAAAGTCAAAAAGTAGAATACAATAATCCAATCAAAAGGCCTTACTCTGGACAACCTGCACATCTGTTTCTTTTTTGTCTTTGACACTGTATGTGTTGTTTAAGAACAAATGTTTTTATGTATTAAGCTATTAAAACTATATCTTTGTTATTTAAAAAAAGTGTATCATGACATAAAAAAAGTAAAGTATTCCACTAATGTCACACATAAATAATATTTAAAATGTCATAAAAAAAAGGCCTTACTCTGTATAAACCTAGAAAATAAGACAAATCAAAACAAGAGAGATACAGGGAGGGTCCAGCAGTCAGGGAGGGGCCTGTGATGTTAAAGAAGTTAGGAAAGATTATAGAAATGATCAAAGTTAGCTCTCACTGAAGATCTAATCTCTTAATCTTCTAATCCGTCTATGATCTCACCATTATGGTAATAACCTGTGACATTTCACATTACTTTATGAATGTGTGCCTGCATTAAATAGTTGGTGTTAGGAAAACAAAATGATTTGGCAAACAAGTGAGAAATGTTAATTGTTTAGTTTGGAATGAACAGAAGAAGAGTTGGGTTGTGCACATGATGCAGACAGAGGAAAGAGTGCCTACAGAAAAAAAAATATGCATCCATATATGGATATGGAAAAATCCAATGGAAACACATCACAATAGAGAGCCAAGCACAACAACAACGCCTTTAGCCTGCAGGCCATTGAGAGAGACTTGGCTTTAAGGGCTGCAGATATTAAAACAAATTTATAAGATGCATTATTCATTCAGCCAACCGTGCTCTCAAGCCTTATCTTTGTTCTTTATTGACTTCCTGTTCATGTGGCGGTGCAGATGCGGCGTCTCATCACCCGCGGCGAGTGGCAGTCGGAGCAGCAGGACACTCTGAAGACCGGCTCGTCCACCAACAACAACGACGAGGAGAAGTCCCGACAGCTGGAGAGAGAGAACAGGGAGCTGCAGAAGATCATCCAGGAGGTGAGGCGTTATACCGACGCTTACATAGTTTCATTAGTTTAAACAGGAAAAGGAATAACACATTACATTGTGACTTACAAATAGAGACATGTTTATGGAATCATGTATCCTTCATCGCTTTATAATGTATGAAATACATTTAAAGGTAGGGTAGGTAATTCACTTGAGAAACGTTTTTTTATATTCCATGGAATGCTCTTAACATCCCGATAGCAATGAATATTAAATGCTTTGACAAAAAATACATTAAAAAATCTGTGGAAGCCGTGGCGCTGTAAAAAGCACGACCAATCATCTGAGCCGGCCCGGCTAAAATAACTGGATGGCCTACCTGCCTGTCAGCCCTCCATCTGTGCACAAACTTATCTCGTGCCCTCATTGGTCATGCACATTCATGTGTGTTAGAGTCTGAAGGAAGTGGCAGATTTTTCTCGGCTGCGTAGTTTCAAATTCTAGCGCACTCGAGCTGGTTTCTCCATTCTTACCTACCCTACCTTTAAGTATTTTTGATAATATAACATTATTTCCATAATTAGCTTTCACACTAAAAGATGTGAAAGATCGTTTTTAAGCATTCCTCTTTTATTCAATGTAATTATGAGGGTTTAGCTCCATGAAATTACTGCAAAAAAAGTAAAAAGGTTTGAAATGTCTTCAGTAAGTCACTTATATGTCTGAGAAAAATTTATTTTCACGATTATTGATTTATAGTAGGCCTATAGCCTATAATATATACATTTTCATAAAAATCTATTCATAAAGTTTTAACTGTTCATATAATTGTTCACAACAAGAAACACATTACGTAATAGTTAAAATAATTTCAATGAGGTTTAACAGCAGTGATGCATAAAGCAAAGCTAATCTCAGCAGGTAAGACGTTCCAGAGATCTGGGATCTGCCATCCGATAAACGTGACGACATTTTGTTAACTGCTCATCATAGTTTCCCAGAGCCTTGGAACTCTGAGAGTAACAGTGCAACATTTTAATATATTTTTATTTATTATCATATTCGGCCAGAAAAAGATGCAAATCCTCATTTGAGAAGCGGGAACTAGCTTAATGTTCTGCGTTTTTGCTTGAGAAATGACTATGGCGTGTAACTGTAATTATAAATGCTTCACAAAGTTAAAAGATACCTGGATGTCTAGCTAGTTGAAAAGGGTTGTTTTAACTTAATTGAGTTTCAAAAGAACATTATGAAAAATGTCCCTGTGTAACCGATCCTGCTCTGCTAAAGATGTCACTCCTTGTGTAAAATGCTTTTATTTATTTTTGTTTAATTTACTATTACTAATTTATTTTTTATAATGATCTTATTTATTTCCTTATTTTAACTTAATTTTATTTTTTACTTAATTTTATTTCATATTCTGTTTTACCATATTACGATTTGTCATTTGAATGGAAAAGTCCAGGATATGTCTTGATTTGTAAAATTGAAAATAAACAGTAAATATAACCGTGTCTCTCTTCTCTCGTTGTGTCTTCAGAAAGAAGAGAGAGTTTCCGCACTCCGCAACCAGCTGGCTGAGCGACAGGCTTTACGTAACCGCCGCAGACCCTCCTCTGGCCAGAATCAGAACCACAACACCCCCCCGCCCTCTTCCCAGCCCGACCCCAAGTCTCTGCTGCCCCCGCCCGGATACCCCAACCCCACCACGGACAATCACTCCCTCCCGCCTTCCTTCTCCAACTCCTCCAACCTTTACCCGGCCGACAGCAAGATGAGCCGCAACCACTGTCAGAACAGCCAGATCCCACTGCTGTACAAATAGGCAAGGCACCGGGAGAGGGGAAGGGAGTGTGGGGGGGGGGGGTCAACAGTCACACACACACACACAGGGACACAAAACACAATGACACACTGTGACTTTCACTTGTTTGGGGCACAGCGGTGTAGTGACACTGTTTTAAAAAAACGGCGTGAAAGCACAAATAAGTTCACAGGAGCGCTGTACACGCGGCAGCTTCGGGGGGGATTGCGCAGGTAACACCCGTTCCTCACAGTTTTGATCTCACTGCGTCCGACCCAGCAACGAGGCACTTGTGACTGTCCAGAATAGCAGCACTCGAGGTCCTTTTTTTTCAAAGTGAACAGAAAGGTCTCTTAATCATTCCTCTCCCCCATTCGTTATCTGGTTCTGTTGTGGAGACACCTCGCCGAGGATCTTAAAAGGAAACGTTTGTGTCTTTGTTATATCGTCTCCACCGTTCGTCTCTCGAGTTTGTTGACTAGGCAAGCACACACAGTAGTGGTTTATATTGTTCTGTAATATCTGACCTGTTTTGTCATGGGGTTGTTGTTAAATTATTTGTTTACTTTTCAGGGGAGTTGTGGAAATGGAATTTACAAAAGGGACAAAGGATTGTAAAGTCCGCTGAGCGCCACCGCGTGGATACTGGTTTCACTGAAAGATGATAATGTGCATTATTAAATAGCCATAATTTAGAAAGGGCCTAAGAGCTTGGCATGTATGGATGTCTGTTGTCAGGACTGTGTATTCAAGTACAACACTGCATCTAAAAAAAAAAAAACAGTCCTTTGCTGAATATTAACTAATTTCAAAGAAGGAAAGCTTTCTCATGTTAAGGGAAACTTTTGATAGTTTTGCCATTTGCGATGATGTTTACATTGTATTTTTTGAGACTTGTGTTGTACCTTTTTAGCAGTAAAGAACAGTCGTAGCCATCAAATAACCCCCCCTGCTGCAGCCATAGTCAATGCAGCTGATTCTCACATTTTGTCGGGAAAACTCCAACATGCCAGAAGAATAGTTTGTACTTTCTTCCTCCTGGAACTGAAAGCCAATTTATATTTTTCACAGCAGCGGTGCGGTGAGACGTGGGGCTTCTATGATGGCTATTTCTGTGGGTCTTCAGAGAAAGCACAGTTTTTATACACATTATTCTTGTGAGCCTTTTTTTTTTATAGGATGTTTTTCTTACGTTTTCCCATAACAGACAATCTGGATGGATGCTATATTTTATTTTAATTTTTTTAATTTTGCCTTTGGATAAATTGTAAATGTATCAAAGAAGGATGTACGTAAAGTTATGTGACAAAGTGTATTTATTCAGCAGTTAATCTGGAGGTACTATTTCATTCATGAGCTATTTCCAGATGTTATAAAAGCAATGATATCTGAACAGCTTTATCAGCAGGTAAAACAATACTTGGTCAAATATTTTTTCAAATATATATGTCAGTGCGCACTTTAAACTGAACAAACTATGGTTATTCCACTTCATGTTTGCTGGTATTCTAATACATTTTAGCTCAGGGTATAGAGGAGGACATCAATGAATGAAATAGGCCATATGTATTAACTGTGCAGTACCTGGAAGAGATAGTGTAACATACGAATGCAGACATCATTTAGGAGTTGTTCCATTATCTTGCACATATATGACAATATATATGGATTTGGGGATATTTGTATTCACTATATATAAGATCGTAAATGTTAATATATTTCAGAGTATGTGTATGCAAATATATGGGTACCATAAATAAAAATAATTGTTTTTTCATTGGGTATTTGTGTTTCAGTGATACCTTTCTTTCCACATCACTGAAAATACATAAACAAAAGGGAAGTACAGGGTTCATTTTTCAAACCACACTGTGAAGTCAAACTGAAACTGTAAGGATTTTGTGGATTTTTTTCAGATGTTTTTCAGCTTGGGAAACGCTAGATCCTATTTGATGAGTTCGACCACAATTTCACAATTCATTTTAATTGCACAGCACAGCTTAATAACATCATCCACTAGATGTCACCTTTTATTTGTGGCTTCTTCGAACTCACTTTGACCTTTAGAGCAATTAACTCTGTTAGGTTGAGTTTATTTGTCTGTTGAACGTGATCATTTTTAACCGGGTCAGCCTGCGGGAGGCAAAGAGCAAACAAACCCAGAAGAATAAATCATTAAACAAAACTGGGAAACGGTTTTCAGCACAATGAGCAGCTGCGAAAGGCTAGCGGGAATGTTGTTACTGAGACATTAAGTGGATGTTTGTGGATCAAAAAGACACAAAAGTAGACAAATGGTTCCCAAGTACATCCGATATTTGTATAAAAAGTGTTTTTACATGATGACAATGTGACGAGGCCAGCTGTGCAGGATAGCACATATGCATACTGAATGCAGTCAGACACACACACACACACACACACACACACACACACACACACACACACACACACACACACTGCCATGTCATGTCTCTTTCCAGCTGACTGAAGATGAAGTATGTGGTAATAGAGGGAAAGGGGTTGCTGGTGTGGAGGAGGAGGCAGGTTGTGTGTGGGATCGGGGGTGGTGGGAGGGTGTCATTGGGGAAAACCCGCTCTGGGCTGAGGCTTCTGTGGGCCTCCACCTGACACAGCACTCAGCTACAGCACAGAAAAATAGGAAATTCCCCTCATCTTGTCTGATCTAACAAAGGAAGTATTTGCTGGCTGTGGAGGAATTTCAAAGCTGCTCTTGAGAAATTGTGTGTGTGTGTGTGTGTGTGTGTGTGTGTGTGTGTGTGTGTGTGTGTGTGTGTGTGTGTGTGTGTGTGTGTGTGTGTGTGTGTGTGGGGGGTGTGTGTGTGTGTGTGTGTGTGTGTGTACGTGTGTGTGTACGTGTGTGTGTGTGCGTGTGTGTGTGTGCGTGTGCGTGTGCGTGTGCGTGCGCGTGTGCGTGCGTGTGTGTGTGTGTGTGTGTGTGTGTGTGTGTGTTTGTGTGTGTGTGTGTGTGTGTGTGTGTGTGTGTGTGTGAGAGAGAGAGCTACTGCCCTGGCTGGCTTGAGATGTTTGCCGACTCGACTTTCCTCTTACTATCTCGGCTTAGAAATGACTTCATCCTATGTAATTAGAAAAACTCATTGATCTTTTCTGTATATATTTTCTTTTAGGATTTTAATTAAACTCATGTTCACATTAACATATAAATACAATCTTGGACACTTATTACAAACAATTTAAATACAAATAAATACAAATAAATACAAACATGTGATAATAGTTGTGTACATAACTCTTGAACATAATCTCTTCAGTGAAGAGCTGTGTCTGTATCCGGTACAGCAGAGAAAGTCTAGCCTACTTCAATCTCAGGGCAGCATAAATAATGTACAAAAAGCGCCTAAAATATAAATAATGTTGCAAACTGTTACAGTTTATAGGATTTAAAAAAAAGTCTGCACTGCCTGTTCGGCTACAAGTTTATCTCCATTGAGATTTAAACAGTTTTACATCACCATGGAGATGAATAATATCAAAAGTAAGAAAAAAAATACACAATGTAAAAATAAAATGCCAGAACATATGCCTTTGTATCGTATATGTTACTATCACAGCATAGAGTCATTTCAAAGTGCAAACACACCAAAGAAGGTCCGTCCCTCGTCGGTCTCCAGCTCTGATAGCTGGTTGGTTTCGGTCCACAGTCGGTCTCCTCTGTTCAGCTGAAACACTGCGCCCAGATAAATGGCGTTGTACCACCCCTGTCCATCTCTGTAGCTGTCCACCTGCGCCGTGTTTTGGCAAGCCGACCTCACGGCGCTCATCAGAGAGGCTTTGCTGCTAATGGAGTCTGAGTAGCGCCAGATCCTGTGGCTGAGAGGTGTGAGGCCTTTACCCGCTCCCTCCTCGTCGCCATCGCTGCAGGACACTCTGAACGACGCCTGGCTGTAGACGAAGTATAGTCCTGTTTGTGGGATTACTATCTGGTTGTTCACCAGTCGAAAGCCGCCCTGAGCGAACGCTTGACCTTGACCGCTTCTCCACTCCAACTGGTCTTTCAAACTTTCGCCTTCTTCGTAGATCCCTGAAAGAAGAGTAATAAGACCCATTGTTAAAGCCCGGAAACATTTTGGTTGTTTTCTACAGAGGGTTTTCAATTATTACCAGAATTTGATTGAAGCCAATGAATAACTCGTGCAACAACTTCCTTAAAGTGCACCTGATCATCATACTTCTAAAAAGAAGGAAGCTAAAAATATCACAAAAGAGGAAGGAAGACACTTTGAACGCTGCGATCATGAGCTCATTGTTGGCTGAGAACCGAATGAAACCAAGCAATGACTCACCTTCTAGATGGATGGCTGCCTTGGCTTTGCTGCTGAATCGCTTCAGTGTGGTGTGGGGATCTGAGGAGAGAAAGACAAATGTGAGCTTGTCTCAAATAATCAATAAAGCCCCAAGTATATCTAACAAACCACCTTTGGCATTTTTACTACATGAGCACCTGTGCATGTAATCACCTGTTTTCTCAGCTGTGTCCTTGTCGATCAGCGCATCTGTGTGGCCTGGTTGCGTCTGTAAGGAGAGAATATGACAAATGAATTACAAAATATAAACACAAAAAGTGCATTTCAGTAAAAGTACAAGGTTTAAAAAGGTCAAATACAGAAGGACGGAGCTACTCCTTACCATGTTGTCTGGCCTTCCACTCCAGTACCAAGCAAACACTAGGATGCCCCCTACGCAAAGGGCCACGACAAGAAGGGCCACAGACAACTTTAATATCCGTTCTGTGGAGGACTTCTTTTCTACCAAGACCACCGTCCTCTGCTCAAAACCCATCTCCATGTCACTTGGTGCAGATGTGTAGGCCACCATACTGTAAATCCCTGATGTTAAATGTTTAAATTAAAAGCTCAAATCTAGCAACTGAAAAACTTTGCTGGATGCTGATGTTGATACTTCTCTCTTTGTGTTGCTATTGTGTTAAGAGTGAATTTCTGCCAGAGAGCTTGTAGTATTTATGCTGTGGCAGCGGCCTCTACAGTGGGGAAACTCCAGTGATGTCACAATGTAAGTGGAGACAGTGCAGCAGCAGCAGCAGCAGAGCGGCCTGAGCTATGAAGAGGAACTTGAACGGGAGGGAAAGTCACTGGAGTTTACCAGTGCCGAACCCAACGGGAGTCGTGGTTTCAGGATGGGAAAGTGGTTGATCTCTACTTTTAGGTTTCATAAAATGACATGCTACGTGCTATACCACACACATTGATACACAAACACACATAGTTATCCATGCACAAACATGAATAGGCTACTGTACACACACAGGGAGTCAGACACAAAGTCATAAACACATATTGATCTCATTACTGACTCGAGAAACCCACAGCATGTAAGCTGTAACTGCTGAGGCTTACACAGAAATCCACCGACTCACCGACAACAAGAGGTCAGACCAGATGTTTTCTAACACCACAAAAATGTGTGGATTGTGTAAACATTTCACCTGTTTATTTCGTTTTTTATTTAGTTTTCAGCACTGTAACCACACTTTTAAGCAATCATAAGCACCATATAAACATGTAATGGTTTTACAAACTATCTTGTTGTTGTAAGCAGCTGTAAGGACATTTGCATTTGTATTATGCATTTGTATAATATTACAGTATGTGAAACATAATTCTCAGACTGCATGAAAAGTACTGTAGGTTAGATGAGTTTGTTTTTTCCTTTTTTTATGACTTCATACTTTTGAAATCCCTGATCTCAATCTCTAAAGAGAAAAGTGTTTTAAAAGCAAAACTTGGCAACACCGTCGTCTTTCTGTTTCAGAACTGTGAGTGATGCAACTGGACAAACTGGTTTTAGACTTCCCCTTATTGGCAACTGTCTCTGCCTTGGATTTTCCATTTCCCTTTTCTCACCTGACGTCGGACAACACAAGTGAGGGCATTTCATCACACATGCCTAAAATATCATTTCAGTTTTGATTCCATTGTCCAGTGGATTTTTTTATTTTTAGCAACACTTTATTGATATTTTCCATTTAATTTCCCTTGTATTTGAATTATTTGCGTGTGTGTGTGTGTGTGTGTGTGTGTGTGTGTGTGCGCGTGCGTGCGTGCGTGCGTGCGTGCGTGCGTGCGTGTTTCCTCATTTGTGAAATCCGTGGTGGAATCACACCTCCGAATCTGACTGTTGCATTCCTACATGCAAACACAAACTGACCGCAAGGTATTGCAGAATGATATCATTCATCATCACCATCATCTTATGCAACAAGATGACACACACACACACACACACACACACACACACACACACACACACACACACACACACACACACACACACACACACCATCACAAATCAGTCCTAGATTTAGCTAGACGGATCCAACTCCCAGGATATACAATGGAAAAACATATAATTTCCCCCAAATTATGAGTGGGAGAAATAGCCCATGAACTCTGACAAGTGGATCATCCTCACTGCAAACAATAGGGATGCTGTCATATCTGGAACATGTTCAAATGTTACTAAAAATGGACACATAATCACACAAATAGACATTTGATAAAGTGCTTTTTCACCTGCTCAAGGGAGATTAACATGAACACATTCTCAAGCAGCATTGTTTATGCCATCATGGGTGAAGTAAATGTAAGTCACAAAGTTTATCCAAAATAATTGCATAAATGTAATGAGAAAAAGGAAAGGAAAGACATATGAGAATATAAAATATGATACATAAATAAACACACAGGAAAAAGAGTGTGATACAAATGTATATAACATTGCACATTATGTGGCACTACTGGCAGTTATGATGATAGCACATTCTTATGTAAACAGTCAAACATAAGATTTTTCCAGATCAAAGGGAAATAGATATACAATCATCAAACCAAGCCATATATCCCTTAGTTCCCATACCTTGTTGATATTACCTGTGTTTCTTTTGTAAAATATAGGTCACTGAAATTGATATAAATAAATAAAAAGTGACAAATAACCATGATTTATGTCTGAATGTGCTCTGAAATGACCACCTCATTCACTATAATTTATATCATGCTGTACAATCTGTTGAGCTTCAAAACATCCCCTTTCCCAGTCAGAGGTCATCTGTAATATGTAACTCACAAACACCCACTGGATTTGGTTGAGAGACAAATACCTCTTTTCATGGAGCCGGGGGAATATAGAACGGTAACTAAAGCTCCCCAGTGTGAGCCTTCATATCTGGGTGCCCTTTTCCTTCCCCCGTGAGCCTGAATCATTATCAGTCCTCTACTAATCGCATGGTGACATATTCCCAACATTGAACTCCCCCTGTGATATCTAGAAAACAAATCCTTTTGTTCTTTGCTGATTTTGCTCTTAGATTGAATCATGAAATCCCAGGATGCGGTCATCAGGCTATGGAGCTCAGTCGTAATTCCTTACAAAGATTGCATCAGGGCAAGACGGAAACGATTTAGGAAAGAATAGCAAAAGGAGGACAGGGGGGCAAGGATGTAGGAAATGGAGAAAGGAAGCTGTCGTAGGCGAACAGCATTCAACGTTTATGCAGTGAGTTTCATTTTCGGATTTGACTGGTGACACAATCACAGGTGCTAGATTTTGAAGAAACAAAAAAGCCACATCAAGAAGGTTTTGTATTCCTTCTCATCATTCCTCCTTCAGTGTTGCCGTATGTGGGCTCAGTGCAAGATGTGGTTGTGAAAGGGAATAACCTGCGCCAAAATGAGGTTTCACTACAAAGGCACAGTGGCTTCTGCTGCCACTTGTCTGTATGTCTGGTGGCCTACATGCCTCCGCTAGGCCTCCAAAAATGTACGCTTTAAGTGTTTAACTCCTCGTTTCCTTATATTACCAAAAGATAAGATTAGGTGCTTATCTGAATCTGGGATTTTACATTATCCATTAGCCATAACCATGATATTAGCTATTTACAAACTCTAGAGGTTTACAGGGTCAACATTTTCATTGAACTAAGTGAAATACATTTGTTTGGTTTCATTTGAGAAAGTGCCCCTGAGTCCCCCTGAGTATAATAAACATTAGATGACATTCAAAAGTTCTTACACAATATGTTTTAAATGTTACGTGTGTGAAAAAAGAAGGCATGAGGAAGCCACTGCTTTCCAGGGGCAGAATTTGCACTACTAGGATCAAAATATACCCCCTATTAAATGCAATATGAATGTGTCATGGTTGGATTGCCACAGCTTGTGTGATACAGCGAACAAACTGACAAAGATCCATAGTTTTCTTAAAAGGATTATACTCATTTATAACAATTTGTGTCCTATTGTTTAGAGTTTCTCTTATTATTCCTTATTGGTAATAATAATACGGTATAGCCTATTCAAGCTCCTTTTGGAGGTCAGGGAACATATAAACATTTCTTTAAAAAATTAAGATTGGGCAATCATTTCAAGTATATGGAAAGGTATTTTAAAGAAAACACAGGATAGCAAGTTTTTCTGTGGTTGTGCATTCAAGGATTACCAATATTATGGATGCCCTACATTTCAGTTTAACCTTCATTCACATTGAGCGTTTCAAATAAAATGCCTAATTTGTCAACTTGTCTGATGATTAAATAATCCATTAAAATATAAATATTATATATTTTATAACAAATATTATTAATTTATTCTTAAGACTGGGCCAAACGATCAATTGATTATTCTAAACTAGGAAATACTGAGATGTTACTACAGCCCTAGTTTATATAGCCAAGCAAGTTTTTTTTAACAGACGGAATATAAATAATCTGCTATCTCTATGTAGTGTGTTCACAGGCGTTACACATTTCTAAAATTGGAGCAACATTAGCATTCAGTTGACTTGTAGTCTGGTCCTGTTCACCTGAAGCAGGTAAGGATAAAATCCACCGTTTTTTAACTCTCATTTTATTTTACATGCTCGACGTGTTCACCAACTGACTTTAGCCGCTAACAGTCTGGCCGCTATGTAGTTTAGGATAAGTGGGTTAGCAAGCTAGCTTAGCTCGGCTTTTCGGTATCAAGAAGCTAACGATAACCATGGTAACCCATGCTGCGCTGCTAGCTAGATTAGCATAATTCTACCTACAAACTGTCCTACTTACTGACAAAGTTAACAATAAAGTGACTTATGATATAGAGCAATATTTAGTGTAACGTTACTGGTAAAAAACAAGATGAGTCGGATCCTTTCGAAACATGACAAAGCACATAAAGCCATGGTTGTAAGCTAAGTGTATTTAGCAATAGAACAATTAAGATACAAGCAATTTAAAAGTGGGCCATGGCAATCAAAGAACACAATACTGCATTAAAAAAAACAAAAGCGAGAACAAGCCCCAAAAAAATTAAAATGTTTAAGCCATGTATTAAATTAGTTTTAGCACATTTCAGTTATTGAGGGAGCTTGTTTTACAAAGATGAGTAGCATAGAAACTAATAATTGATTATGACGAATACAATATGTCTTGGCTGTGCCTGTGTCAAACAATTGAATTCAAAATGTAGACAAATGTCACAGTGACTGAGAGACATTTGCAATGCGTGCAGTACTGTTACTTTTAGAGTTTAAGACCTTTGACATTTGAAGACTTGCAAACACTTTCTCAGTTTCACTTCTACTGTTGTTCCTTTTAGCAGAAGTTGATGGTAAAAGTACTAAAAGGCATTTAAAAATATATTACTGAGAAGAAAAGCATGGTTTCCAGCTTTCCCCAGTGCCTGGGAATTTAAATGCCACATTCCAGTCCAAGGTCCACTTCTCTAATCTCTAGGGGTTATAATCTGGCATTTCATAAATGTAAATCTTTGTCAATTGATTCCCCTTAGTCTTGTTGTTGATATATTAACAAGAGTAGGATGTAGATGTTTGTGGTCATCAAGTCTTAACTTTGTTTCAACAAAGTCAAAATCAAAGGTCAGAGCCAATTTAGACCATTAACTCAAACATAACAGCTTTGATCTAAAATGATAAAATCCACAAGTAAAAAGAGAAATTCTCTAGTCCAATATTTGCTCTCAGAAAATGTACACTATCATAAGATTAACAGTTGGTTCAGCATGCACATGTGACAAAAGATAAAAATCAAGCAAGCCAAAACATAAATACACAGAAAACCCCAATATAATAAAGGAATCCTTTCGTAATGAATTAAAGTCAGACGATTGACATTTGGGAATATTGTTACTGACAAGTCAGAGGAAGTGATGGATGTTTTTTCTCTCGTTTTGTAGCACTGCATGCAAACACATCCTTCACATAACAAAAATAGCTAATTATAGCTGATATCATCTCATGGTGGCATGCATGAGGCAAGTGTGAGGCACAGGAAGTGTCATTTTTCACACAATCTGTATTATCTTATCTTATCCTTTAATATCATAACCTCTATAGCCCATATCACATGTTTCGTAAAAGGTGTTTAATTATAAACACTTTGCAAACTTGATAAAAAGTTAATTGAAACATTCATATAATAAAATCAAAACGTTTATATATAATGTAAATATGTGATACACTAGTGTTGGGCAAGTTACTTTAAAAAAGTAACTAGTAATAGTTATAGTTACTGCTCTCAAAAGTAACTAGTTACTTTATTAGTTACTACATTATAAAAGTAACTAGTAACAAGTTACTTTACTTTAAAAATAATAACAATAAAAATAAAAGATTTTGTGTTGTTTTTTGCTGACTAGTTCTCTGAAGGCAACATACTTGACCGTTGCGATGGGCAGCATGTCCTCAACAACATACCTGGCAATCAATCTGTTTAGTTGACTCTGGGTGACATGTGGCGATTTAAAAAAATCGTTTTTCGGCTGTTTAGAGATGGTGTTGCTCCATGTGGGTCACTGCCGGTGGTTGAGACGGTGGGGCCTTTGGCGACTAGTTTTATAGCCCCATGTACATTACTTAGGTGCTTCAGGAGATTGGCATTGCTGTTATTCGATGTGGACAATGCTTTCTGTCCTGCACACAGTTTACATTTTACCGTAATATTTTTTGCGTCCTTTATCCCCACAAATTGAAAATAGTGGTTATATTTCCAAGTTGTAAATGCGCTGCTGCGTGTGTGTGTGTGTGTGTGTGTGTGTGTGTGTGTGTGTGTGTGTGTGTGTGTGTGTGTGTGTGTGTGTGTGTGTGTGTGTGTGTGTGTGTGTGTGTGTGTGTGTGCGTGTGTGTGTGTGTGTTAGCATTAGGAAGTGTTCGTGTGTGTGTATTTTCCCCATAAGGCAAGACCCGCCCAACTCTGTCTCTGATTGGCTTACCCTGAAATGTTACCCCGCATTAACCAATCATCAATCCTCTCTGGTTTCACTTTTATATGGTGCTGTGAGAGGACATCGCTGTATTCGCCTGTAAGTTACATCCGCAGGGAGATTCGGTCCAGTCCCACCACAAAATGTAACGCAGTAACGCACCCATTTAAATCACAGTAACTATAACGACGTTACTTAATGCGAATAGGTAACTAGTAACGATATTAGTTGTCGCAAAAAATGTTTGCGTTACAGTAACTTTGTAACGCGTTAGTCCTAACACTGGATACACACCACGCCAAACATGTCCTGCACAAATAAACATAATGTTTTGTAAACCCTTTTTATAATAAAGTGCTCTCAGAACAACAAAAAAGGTTAACATACAGGACTATTTATATAATTACTAATGCTTATCTCCCCCACATTACCATCAGAGTGTCTTATCTGCTTTCCATGTTTTGTCTTTGAATGTTTGGTCGTGCTTTTTTAACTGTCTTATTCTGACTGAACCACACACATGTCATCAGGGCCCTGTTAACAATCCGACAAACATACCCTACAGAACTACAAAGGCAGAAGAGAACAGAGGAGCAAGTGTTGCGGGGAATGTGTGAGCATGTAGCCAGCCTAGGATACCTGTTGGAGGTGATGTCATCATGCTGCCTGCTCTGGCCTGAACTTAAAGTGTGCTCAAATGTCCACAGGCCCTGTTAACACTGATAAGGTGGAGGGTGAGTGTAGGCCTCACCCACAAGGGAATGTTTGCTAACACGTCATAGGAATTCAATCCTATTTTTAATGAATTGGAAACAAAGTGGGTGAATCACATATGAATGTGAGTGTAACAACTTCTAAGCTATTAAGTCAGGTTTTGATCTGCATGTGAGTGTGTGTTCATGGGTGCATAAGTAAAAGCTACCATTTTTACGAGTGTGGATTTAAATGTTACTTTAGAGCCACAATGAGGTGGATTTGTGGTTTTCAGTTAATACCATTACAACTATGGGATGGACCGCCACTTATTCATCTCCCTCTAAACATACATTTTAATACGCTCATCACTTATCATATAGATGTGTAGATCTGTCTCAGCTCAACATTTGAAATGTGTCACTTAAACATGGATAAATGCAAGAAATGTGGACTATGGAGAATCTGTTCAAGATTTTTAATGCATATTGTTACGTGCCGTAGTGTTTGTGTGGGTGTGCGTGTGTTTTTCTCTCTCTCCCTCTGATTTCCCCAGGTGCAGCCTGATTGTCCTCAGGTGCAGCCTCTCCCCAGGTGCTCCCAATCTCCAATCAGGGCCTCCATATAGGACATGAGGAGGGTTGCAGTCGCTCTCTCCTTCTCCCCTGGCTGGATGTGTGCAGCGTGGTGTCCATGTCCCCAGTATATATTTTTGTATCTAGATTTGTTTTGCAAGTTGGCTGGTGAGCCCTTTTTCTTTTTGTTAATTAAAAGACCTGCTTATGGCTTCAGAGATCAGTTTCCTCTCCTTTTTCTCGGCCGGTTATTTTTTCGTGTTGTTACTTCCCTTTGTGCCCCTGGATCTAAAAGGGAACGTAACACATATGATACATAATAACTTAAAATATGGGTTACATATTGCTTGCTTACAATAACTACCAATTGAGTTGTATATGTCTCTATAAGATGTATCTTCCTAAAGTATGTATTTATTATATTTAAAATAAGAATAATAATTAAGGCTGCAAGCAGCAATGAATGGGTCTTCGAAGATCTGCGCAGATTCGCTGTTGTCTGCAACTCGATGTGTCACGTAGATGTCTTCAGGACTGGACCATCGAGAAACATGTGAGTTTATGGGCTAATCGGACAATGTATAGGAGCTACAGCAACACCGTGATTCATGGCGAGGAATCTGTCCCCCCAACAACGGCTTATGATGACTCACAATTGGCTCAGATGTCTTGAGGGCTGCCTCGTTATCAAATACGAGTTGAGGGCCCTACCATTAACGGTCGTCTAAAGTCTGGTGATGTTTGGACCATTGAGTCCACATCGACATTGTGTTTTATGGCGAGTTTGTGTTTCCATGGCAACAGCATACTATGAGATGATCAGATTTGACGTAGAGCTGTTCAGGGCCGGAGCGTTAACTATCATGTGACGTTTGGTGCCTATGTACTTTTGACTTGTGTTTTATGGCGAGTTTGTGTTACCATGGCAACACCATACAACCAAACTATTTCAGTGACATCACGTACGACATCTTTTGAAGGACATCCTCACATACTAGAGTAAGTTCGCCTAGATGTATCTTCTATGACGGAATTCATTCTTCACTCCAGCCGTAAGTGGTAAGACGCATTCAGGCAACCTTTACAGTTTTCTAGACAGAACACTTCTTCCAAAGAAAAATTGATTATTTTACCTACGCACAACACAAGTCTACAGACTGTGTGCCATGGATAGAAGAAGCGCCCAGAACAACAGGGGAAACCACAGACCATTTAACCATGCAGCTGAAGCTGATCGAGCTTACGGGCAGATCCACTGCAGAAATGGCCAGATACACGGCCTTAATGAGGGTCGCGGTGCCTTTGAGGAGGAGAGGGTGAGATTCTTCCACAGCATGTGCATAGAAAAAGAAAGGGTCAAACGTCTCGAGGAGCTCCTGAGTTACTCAGGGTTTCCCCAAGAGCATAAAAGGCAATTTGACACCATCAAACAGCGTGGGGCTGAAATCTCTCGTCTGAATGAGAATATGGAAGCTGCAGAAAGCCAACACAAGCAGCAGCTGGACCAACTTGTTGCAAGGTATGAGGCAGACCAGAGCAACCAGGTGACAACTGACAGCCAGAACAATGATGGTCCTCTGCAGTTTGACGCAGAGACCTACAACTGCTGATGAGAAGAGGGGATGAACTCTTTGTGTGTGTGACACTTTTGGAGGATAAAAACAGCGCTCTGGAGGAGAAGATCGATGTGACAGAGCGTCAACACAAGCAGCAGCTGGACGAGAATGTGGCATGGCATGAGGCACAGCAACAGAAGCTCTCAGACCAGAACAACGAGACCAACCTGGTGACCTTCAACCTGCTGCAGAGAAGAGAGGAAGAACTCCTTCAGTGCGAGGAAAAGAACGACCTGGCCAAGGAAAACCAGAGCCGGGAGACTGAGTTCAAACAGGTGGAGGCTAAATTAAAGCAGATGGAGAAGGAGAAAGATCATCTGACCGAGAAAAACCTGAGCTGGGAGACGGATGTCAAACAGCTGAAAGACCAGATGAGAGAGCAGCAGGACATGTTCTCCAAAGACCTGGCCCAGAACCAAGAGCGCTGGGAAACCAAGGTTAATTTGAACCTGGCCAAGAAACACCAGAGCATGGAGACGGAAGTCAAACTGTTGGAGACAGAAGTCAAACAGTTTGAGGAGGAAATGAATGAGCAGAAGGAGATGTTCTCCAAAGACCTGGCCCAGAAACACCACAGCTGGGAGACCAAGGTTCATCTGACGGAGACACAACTGAAACAGGTAGAGGAGCAGACGGACAAGCTGGCTCAGAAAAGTCTGACTTGGGCAACAACTGAGAAAAAGATGGAGGAGGAAAATAAACTTTGCATGAAGCACAAGAGGATAGGCTTCTTCTCTCGCAGGAGGGAGACTGAGGATAGAGACGTCGTCTTGCAGAAAATGCTAGATGCAAGAGAAGGAGATGAGGAAAAAATCAAGGAGGGGGGAACCTGAGGCGAGAAACTCCTCCTCAGTGGAGACAGTGGAGACAGAGAAGGCTGCTGGTGATTCAGCTCTTGCTCCTCCATTTCCCTCACCTCCTTCCTCCTACCTCACCCCCCTCCTCCTACCTCCCTTCACTTTTTGCTCAGATAGGGTTTTCTCCTGATAGGAGGTTTTCCAGCAATCCATATTCATAGTTGAATAAGGATTAAAAAAAACATCAACACCAAGGTCCCTCCTCTATTTACCTCAACTCACTCCCCCTATAATGTATTATTATTGTTATTATGCACCTCACCTCCTTCCTTCCCCCTTACTCCATCCCAAACTCCATCCTCCATAACCCTCGCCTCCTTTCCCAAATTCTAAACTGCATCGCATGTTGGTTACTAAAGTACTTGACTTTACATGTTCAATTCCATTATATATATATTTTGTAATCTGTTCATTTCATACAAGCTGTTCAAAGGGGACTTTATTTGGTAGAAACATGGTGTCTCTCACCTCAGAGTATAATAACAAGACAACATTGATATATACCTGAGGTGATGTGCTTTTAATTCAACGACACAAACATTTAAAACCTCAATTAAATACAAATGCATAATTATTATCTGCAAAACGTTGGTAAAATCCTGCAAAAAAATCGTCCCTGTCAGGGCTTCACTAACAAATAGTTTATTTATCTTGAGAAGTAGGAACATTTCTCAACCCATTAATGGACACTAATCAAGTTAATCAAAACTCACATTTAAAATCACCTAATTATGGTATGGATAGGGATTAGGTTTAGGGTTAGTATGAATTGTACAGTATATCTAAAAAGAAGTCACTAAAGCTGTCTAATCTAAACACATGAAAACTTAATGCAAACAGCCACAGATTGTACTTCGAGGAGCTATACATATTAAAATGCTAACACGCTAAACTAAGATTGTTGACAGAGTAAATGCCTAGTAAATCGGGGTTTAAAATCAAATCTACTTTTAATTGTCACACAAACACAGCTCACACAGTGACATTTAGACTCACTATAACACTGCATTAAAAACATATTAGTATAAGAAGCAGTGGGCAGCTACCCAGTGCCGGGGAGCAAGGTGAGGGTCAAGTGCCTTGCCTTGCTCAAGGACACTTTGGAAGTGCCAAATATCAGCATGGCTGTGTCGGAAAACGCTCCATTGCTCCCTCATTTGCATACTTTAAAGTTGAATCAATATTAGACAGTAGATTGGGATTTCAGACACGTTATAATAATGTACACTATTGTGTTTCATTGTAGAGTGCATAAGGTCACTGTTTATTTAAAAAGTTGTTCCACTCTGCTTAAGAAAAGCCTCACTAAGTTTAGACAGCAAAACAGACATTGACATTATCATACATTTACATAATATGCATTTAAAACTGAGTCAAATAAAAAGTACAACACTTAGAAAGAGAGAGCATCCAAAGGGTCTGAGTTGAGGGCATTTGAGTTGAAATACATCTGTGGATGTTGGGGAAACAGTGTGACTAATGTTGCACCAAATATGTGGCTTCCTGTTCTGCACCTGTTGCTCCTGTCTGCTGAATGCAATGCTTAATCAAAGTTATACATTGTCCTGTATGTGTGTACTGTTAGCCTCATGGCAATGAGATGAGTTACACCCCTTTTTTAGATGGCAGGTTTTTTTTACAATGCTCCTGATGTTTCTCAGGCATCCATGGTATGTCTTAGATTGTGTTAAGTTTTAAAATGATCTATAATATAATGGCTGCGAGTGATGGAAATACATGATACATATAACATGGCACCACCATGTGGTCGACTGTGCAAATAAAAAGCTGGTAAATTGACTCAAAGGTTAAAATAATACAAACTTTATTACCCTTCTTCTCCTCGTTGAAATCAAAACAAAAAATTATGATACACTTCATAAATTACACAAGCAGATAGCAGAAAAAAACATTCATGCTCATGGCAGTCACAGTTTATATTACATTTAAAATACGTAAAACCTAATAGCTTAGAAATGACCACCAAACGCCACACAACTTCCAAAGTGAGAACCACCTGGCATACTTGAAAGTAGAGACATTTTAAGGTTAGACTGGCATAATGAAATGTTTGTCCAAAGGTCAAATGGCTATACATTTGACCTTTTATCTTTACGTTTTCTTTTTTTAATTGGTTGGTTAAATGTGTGGTAAAGCTTACCCAGTCCGCCTGATGCAGATTTGAGCTTTTTAGTGTTGCATGACTGAATATATTTGATTCAGTAATATTTAAATATCACTTGTTGGCCTTAAATTGAGTTTATATCATAAAATATTGGAGGAAAATGCAGGTGATTAATAGCTTCTCTGGGTAAATTTACATAAAGGCCTACTTAAAACCTTAAAACATACCAGTCCAACCCCAAATGACTCTCTCTTGTACAGTAACACATCCTGAGACCAGCAGTTCTAATGAAGCTGAAAGGCTCCCCAGAAGGTAAACTGGCTGTCTTTATCAAATTCTGCTGTGATTTCTAATCTGACACTGTCTCCCTCACTGAGGTTTTCAATCCTACTGATCCAGACGGAGCCGACTGTCGTTTCCGGAAATGTCCCCTGAATCAGTATACGTTCACTTCTACCATTCGTGGGATTTCTTTTCAAAGTCACAGATCGCTGTCCACGGTGCTTGCTGAAGTGGACCTGAGCGTAGATGAAGTAGGCGCTCCTCTCCTTGAAGTGGATGGATTCGTTACTCAGGAAGAGAGAGCGGGAGCAACAGCTGGGGTGTTCTTCTTGCCAAGAGTCATTATGAAGAACTGAAAGAGATTTGATTCACATTTCTTGAGTTGCGTAGCTATACAAACATTTTCACCTCACTTATAAAACTTTAGTCTTGAGACCTTTTGGGCTCAGATTGTATATCTTTTATAAACCAAAGCCCTTTGAAACAGTCACCTCAACGTTTCATCTCAACTTCAATAAAGACATCTGTTAAACAATGTTGATCTTACTATAATGGCTAATTTCCTTCAATTTTGTCAGACAAAGCATCCCCGAACAAACTGTCTGATGTTTGGCTGTAATTATACTGCAGGTTAGCAGAGCCCACATTAGAGCTCCGCCTCCGTTTTTTGAGGTTTTAAGAACCCACTTCACAGAGGAAAAAGATTGTGTGGTGGGAGGAACACAATGCATGAGACTGGAAACATGACAGGGCTGTAATGTCTGTCTCAGACGGTGTGCATGCAGAGGAATGGAGATCTCCACTTCATACTTTACTGTTAAGTTGTAGAAGTCGAAAAGGTAGTCAAATAACTTTTAATGTCCATACAATTCCCGACACAGGTTACATCCTATTTCCAGCTGAGTCCCAAACACTTTAAACAAGAGAGAAAAACCAAGACCACAGAAATACAAATACTGTTGTAACTCTGGCAAAACGTTTTTTTATTCACGTAAAACCCAATCACATTTCTCAAGACGATTGAGAAATATTTCTTTATTAGGGCTTTTTAATCTTACAGGGGCCCTGATTTTTGTGCCTCTAATGTGACATGCTACATGATTTAATGTTCAAAAAGGTCTTCATTTTTCTCATACTGCCTGTAAAGCAGAACCTCTTTTCACCCTCTGTCTGAAACCAGAGCTCAGTCTGCTCCCTTTAGCGTGACCTTTGGGATTTTAGCATTTGGAGAACATGTACCTACACAAAGACCAAAACAACACACAACAAGAAAGGGACAACCCCCCAAAAGCAAGAGGGCCCCTTTCATGATGAGATTTGACGGGCCTTAATCCAAATTCCTTACTTACAAATATCAGTTAAAGGATCCAAATCAGGAGCTACGTTGTTATTATTTACTCTGGTGCATTAACTTCTCTTCAATCTGCTGTGTCATCCTCTGCTTCCTTTAAAGTCTTCCTACACATTTCATAATGACTTGCAGCGTCTTTCAGAGAGCGTGTCTGAACTTGTTGAATAGGTATCTGTTGGTGTCAAATGTGGCAGCTTTTTTGTTATGTAGTAGAAGAAAAGTGACAGCAAGAGGGTTCACCAAAAAGGGAGAGGCAGGCCTTGGAGAACTATTCAGGCGATAAACTGCGATTACTCACACACACACACACACACACACACACACACACACACACACACACACACACACACACACACACACACACACACACACACACACACACACACACACACACGTGGTATTGGTGATTACATTTTATTCACCATCTTCCTTTCTGACATTCCTTGAAGTTTTATGACAACTTTTCATGTGATTAAGAATGTAACTTATGTACAACCTTGAGGTTATGAAAGGCGCTATATAAATTCAAGTTATTATTGTTATTATTATTATTATTATTATTAGGTACTTGTATTCAACTCAAGTGTCAGTATTTGTATTTTATGCTACTTTATAAATCTGCACTTCTACATTTCAGAATGAAGTGATCAATGAATGACTCTATTTTTATAACGCAGCTTTCTGTGTGACCATAGAACGTTTGTGTACAATTGGGGAAGTTCACGCTCTTCAAAGTTTTTGGCACTGATAAAAAAACCTGACACGGACTATTGATGTTATAGAAAGGTGATTTTTGTCATTGGAAATATATCAGACCAACTTCCCTTTTTTTCTTTACTTGACCACTTTTTTTGACAGAAACCAAAAACGAAACAGAGAAATGCAAAAAGGGAGGAATAAGGATTTTGGAATACGTTTGTCACCAAAGAAATGTGTGATTTGTGAGCAAGCTAATACAGAATAAGACCACAAACAGGAGTAAAGTAGTTACTTAGACTCACCCTATCTTCAGTTTAAAAATACATATACATGAAAATCATCAAAACTCATTAACATACCACACAAGAAGAAGGGATGAAAATAAATCTGAATAAACCACAAGAAGAAGTGAACTCACACTTGATTAGCTGGATGTACGAGGGAGTTGATCCTGAAAAACAACATCATTTACATGTTATTTCCTGATGCAATAACTGTGGAAATGTTCACAGCACATTTCATTGTTTTGAGTTATAGCAATAATATCTATCAGTTTGTTGTAACTTCTTCTCAAAGGTTTGAAATATTCTCTGTGAAAACTTACCGATCAACCCGGGTGGAGCCACAATACTGTTGACTGCCAAAAAAATAAAAGTGATCTGTTAAATCCAGCTTCACATTTAGCATGTTTTTATTTTTGTATTAACATAATGATAAGATCTCAAATTCTGCAATAATCTGAGGTTAGTTCAAAAGGTATTTTTAAAGTGAACGGTGAGATTTTGGCACCTACCTGTTGGACCTGTTGGACTGACATTATCTGGTTTCAGTGTAGAGACTTCTTCCTAAGAAATAAAAAACATCATCATCATCATCATCATCATCATCATCATCATCATCATCATCATCATCATCATCATCATCATCGTCATCATCATCATCATCATCATCCATGTTTCCCCTTTGGTAATAGAGAATAAAGGTTAAGTGAAAACCACATGTTTTCAAATAATCTATTTCTATTTGCATTTCCATAAACTTGGTGGGAAATGTGCATTTTGCTGATGATCCAATGGGTGTATTGAGTGTTTTCTAACTTTAAAGAATCCAATAAAACAATTAAGGAACATGTCATCTTTTAATTTTCCTAGAAAATATTTTACTATATTCACATTAAACTGAACATGTGGTGTGTTGTATGTTTCACATCTTAAGTAGACATGTACTACACTGAGACACCGACCAGTATTTCAAATATATCTCTTTAACTGCTTATAGATCTTGTTACTACCATCTAGAGGCACATACTGGTAATCTGGAATGACCTCACCTAACTTGTAAAAACAAAGATTTTATACAGACAGAGATAAACCAGGATTTGCTATGTAATTACATAAACAAATTGAAAGGCATCTTTTCAATATTTGATAAAGTTATAATACCATTTACAAATAACTTGTGGTTTTTATGTGACATCATGAGTGGAATTTCACAAGCACACTGACGACATGGCTTCAATGTGATGGTATGCAACTACAAAAACAATCACATGACATGTAGTCTATAAGAAGCAAACTATGCAGTCTAGCATAGTAGATTAAGACGCTAAATAGGTTACAAATGACAACTAAATCATACCCATGAGCAGCGAATATAAATTACATTGTATCTTCTCCTGTGACAGATGTGCTCACCTCAGTTAACTTTGGGTGGATTGAAATGAGAAGTGCAGCCATAACCACCATGGCCACAGTGAGGACGCCACACCACACCTGCAGGTACATATGAGAAGACCTCGAATCCATTCTGTCAAACACACACACACACACACACACACACACACACACACACACACACACACACACACACACACACACACACACACACACGTGGTATTGGTGATTACATTTTATTCACCATCTTCATTTCTGACATTCCTTGAAGTTTTATGACAACTTTTCATGTGATTAAGAATGTAACTTATGTACAACCTTGAGGTTATGAAAGGCGCTATATAAATTCAAGTTATTATTGTTATTATTATTATTATTATTATTATTATTAGGTACTTGTATTCAACTCAAGTGTCAGTATTTGTATTTTATGCTACTTTATAAATCTGCACTTCTACATTTCAGAATGAAGTGATCAATGAATGACTAATTTCAATTGACAGCTATAGTTGCCAGTTGTTTTTCAGGATTACGGTTTAATATGAAGAAAACATATGAATTTATTAATACATGAATTGTTAAAGATTAAACCAGCTTGTGAACCCTTACAAAGAAGCATTGAGCATTGTCACATTCAAGATGTGTGTGAGTTGTTAGCAGTCCCACTATTACCAATGCATCAGTGTTACCATCTAACAATGAGATACATGATAATCAATGAATCACAAAGGCAATTTCACACTGTAACGGGTACTTTTATGGCAATACTTAAAGTATATTTTGCTGAACAAATGGATCAAAACCTTGTTGTGTTCCCTATAAATCACATAGTTGCGTATGAGTATTACAGTAACATGACTATTTTATTTATTCATTTATTCATTTATTTAACAGGGACAGTGCACATTAATTAACATTTCTGTAAATTTGCCAGAGTTAGCCAAGAGACTATTTTTCATCTGTAGTCCCTGGACAGATTTTAAAACTCAACCTAAAACACATTATATTTTAAACAAGTAAATACAATAAATGTAAAACATGGAACACGCATTACTGGAATACTTAAATAAAACAATTTAAAAGACAGAAGAATAAAACAAAACAAATAAAACAAAACAAAAGAACATGTTAAAACACAGACAGTGGGTTTTAAGGAGCAGAGGATTGTGTCAGTGTTGGCAGAGCTGATTCCTCACTAACCATATTTTGTGTTTCGATTGAAATGAACTGATTGTAGATGGGATTGAGTTCCATTGCTGAGCAGCTTTAACAGAAAATGAAGACTGACTTAAATAACTTTTTCTGAGTGGAATAATGCCAACTCAGTAGAATACTTGTCAAACGTTGTAATGGTTATAGAAAAATAAGTACTTTCTCTAACCTCCCACATGTTTCAGCTGAGCTGTATTTCACACTTCGTGGGTACATGTACCATCAGCTCAAAGGACCTAACCTCAGCGTAGTGTTTTTTTTTTGGTCATGCATGTTGGTGTTTTGGTTATTTATTTGTAATGACTGTGACTGAAACACACTAAGCTGTTATCTGAGGCTGCTGAAATACCTCTGGTTATCAAGTGGATGTCAATCCAACTCCAGACTTTTATAGCTGCTTAGCATACTGGTCCAAGCACATTGCTCTGCTATACATTCCACTGTATATGATGTAATCTGAGCTGTATGCATTACACTGACTCAATGTATCGACTGTAAGCTGACAAATAGACTTATAACAAACCATTTTGCCTATGCCTGTGTGTTCTGCAGTGGGTGAAAAGACTCTTGAAAGGGATATTATCATACAGGACAGTAGTATCTGGATTCATCTAAAGAGTGTGTCCCAAGGTTAAGAACTACTAGGTTAATTATTCATTTAATAAATCCAAATAATGTGATGGCTGTTGATAAATATGTTTGATTCAGATGTTGACCTTTGACCCATTGTGCAAATTAAGCACATTTGACTCTTTTGAGGACATTGGACCAAAATGTGTCATTATTTCCATATTTGACCATGGTGAAAATAAAGCAGAGATACTGAGACAATGGCTCCATTTAATAATAAAAGAAAGAATACATAAATGATAATTATCTTGTCTACATACAACTGAATACAAACTAATAAAGACCATTATACTCAAATATATCTCAGGAATCTAAAACCATACTTTGACACCGCTTTAATAGAGGAATGAAATGCACTCATTACATCTTGACTCACCTAGTGTGTGTTGAGCTCTCAGAGTCCAACTTCATCTGCTCCTCTCCGAGACATGTGTCATGCTCAAAGTCAAGTCAAAGGCTGCCCGGGTTTTCCCTTTTACATGGGACATGTTGTGAACATGAGATGGAGTTTTTCTTTCCCTCAATAGAGAGAGTTGTGGTTGGACTGAGTGGAGGCTGCGGTGTAAGTGGCTCCACCCTGGGTTGGCAAGTTGAACTGCATGCAGGGAAAAACTGAGAAGCACTGAATAATACGTGTGACACTTTGATGGGATTAATGGGAAAGAAATGCTGCCTTAAATTCTCCAAAAATAAGAATAAGAGTAAAAGGGAAAGGAAAACAAATTGTCAAAAAGTTACATGTTGAATCAAATGTGTTGTATTTCTATGAAATTCCAAGTGTGTAGTGCAGCCCCTAACCTACACATTATTGTAGGTGTGGGTGGTTTTTGATTCCCCACGTTTATAGGTCACTGTCACACTTTGTCACCCAAACAACTATGAGAGGGGCTTTTTCTTCACACTGCATTGATCTGAGTTTGGCTGTGATGTGTGATGAGGAAATGCAGTGACAAGTTAAGTTGAGTAGGGATGGCTTGATACCACTTTTTCATGTCCAAACCAACAATGCTACCATGATGATCTGCCTTTTTTAAAACAGCTATGGTATTCCCCAAAAGAAAAGAAATAGTTCACATATGTTATTCATTACTGCGGTTTCTTTTCTAGTCTTCGCAAACAGAACATTGGGCAGCAATATGAATGGCCATAAACCACAACAACATTCATAGGGAAATTAAAAGTGCAAGTGGAAATCTGACTATTTCTTTAGAAAACAATGGAACTATATTTTTTTATTAAACTCAGAATGAACACTCTTACAGTATTTCACATGGAGATATCAGGAGGAGAAATCTTGTTATGAAATCACTAGTGAAAGTTGTGGTTGGGTTTTTAAAACATTATGAGCCAGATTCAGAGGGTCAATTTTCCATGTCACTTTCTTTTCACAGTTTTTGGTTTCATTCTCCATGCATGGGACATCCCCAACCAACCATTCAATGTTCTCTAAGATTATGTAAATGTCACCAATTATATCTGTGTCAAGTTCCCACAAATAAACCAACACATGCACACCTACACAAACAGCCTAACAGACAGGTGGACGAGATGAAGGGTGCTGTCCCTTCTCAAAACAACAAGCCTCCTGGACATCTTGCCTGTTATGCTAAAGTGTTTGATGAAAACACTGGTATTAGTTGTTCTTCTTGCGCATGCCCACGAAAGGATACTGGGATATGTCAATGTAGGAATTGAGGTCAAACAAAGATCTGACACAAAATGAATATGTAAGGTCAATGTGGTCAGAAATAAAGAACTGTTTGCCTCGAGACTCAACATATAGAAACCCAAGTTGTTCCTTAGTTGAGGTGGTGAGTCATTATGTCAAGTATCTCTCCCTAACAAGGACTGAAATGAGTGAGCATTTCAGTCCCACTGATTTGTGTTGTTCCATACATTGAGACATTGCTGATACAAGCACGTGCTTTAATATGAAACCATGAAAAGAACATCAAGCCCCAACTTTAAAATGCCTAATTTCATCAGCATTGGAAAAGCAAGGAAAATAATCTTGAATCAGTTTTGATCTACATTCAGTTCTATGATGAATTGTCACATGTCGTAATACTGTGGTAGAAATCCAAGGCTCTCATCTTGGCACAAATGAAATGGTATCAATAATGATCTACTAAGTAAATCATGTCATTCGTTGCTGTGATACCCGTAAGGGAAATGAGACTTCCTCTATTTGTCTGCAATTGTTTGTGATCAGGTCACCTCTGCTGAATGATGAGCTTTGTTCACTGTTACTTCATTTGGAGGTTTGACCTTCAATATTCATATTCATACATATTTTGACACCAGAAGGCTGTTTTCATATTCATCTGCTGAAGAAGGAAGGTTTCATCCTGCTCACCTTGAAACTGACTTTACAATATGTTGGTATAAGCATGAAGCCAATCCTGGCCCAATTTGTAACTTATTCAAGTGTGATGTGGAAACTTCAACATCTTGTGTCCCGCAGTTCAACTTTAAAAAGATACGTCTTTGCATATTAAGTGTAGTCCAAATAAGCTTCACCATGACTAGTTGCTGCAGTGAAATGCTGCTTAGACACTGATGCATTTGTATTAAGCATTTAATAATGTCTTCTATAATTACAGAGTGCTCATTTTTTCCTTTTTTAGGAGTATTTTACTTTTGCTACTTCAATTCCATTTTGCTATTAATACCGTTGGTGCTTTCCCCTTAAGTCGTTGTGATGGGCACGTACTGTCATGTAAAGGAGTGTTTCCATTGGTATTTTAATTGTGCTTGAGCAATTGGGGGAAAAATCAAAACAGGGAGTTGTGACAAAGAACAAGACGGCAAACTGGTCTAACGTGTTAACCAGGCAAAGACAATTAAAGACAAACGAGCCCGAGAAAGTCGATGATGGGATATCAATATATATTTTCTCGCAAATTTTTCTGCTACTAAGGGACTGTGCTTTGTTAACACAACACATGTACTCCTGTATACAACAGTTGCAGAGTTGGGTTGGTTCCCCTTTCCCCGAGACAAGACATTTCGTGATCACCTTGAGGAACAGTTGCTGTCCTAAGGAGCATAAAACAAACATATTTCTGCTGATAGCATCCTTCTGTTTGTTCTGAGATATACTCATCGCTTCCCGTAAGAGAGATGCATTCCCAATATAACAAAACAATAATGTAACAAAATATGACCAATCATGTTATATTATATCATATAATACAGTCCTTATAAACCATATTTTTCTTGGCATTTGTCAGAAAAATATGTAAATATATTTATATAAATGTGAGTGTGCAATCAGTGTAAGAACAGAAGAGAGTCGTGCTACCTTCATTCAAGTTTTGTGAACAGGTTTTTCTGTTCAGCTGCATCATGGTATTTCCCCGGGTTTTTTGGCAGGGTGGTTGTGGGTGGATACAAACCCACAAAAGGTGTTTTGGTTTTTTTTCGACTCGAGCTATATCATCTCTGGTTGTTTGGACCGAAAGTGTTAAGAATAATAAGTGTATGACAATAAAAACAACACCATGGGTTGCTTCACTTCTGTGTAAATAAAGCAAACACAACTAAATTAAGATATAATTTGACGTTTGTAAAATGCTTTTTATGGCTGCAATTAATGATTATTTTTCATTTATTGACTATTCTGCTGCTAATTTTCTTAATAAATAAATAATTTGTTAATTGTTTTCCAAAAAACAATGGACAATATCCATCTCAGTTTTTTACATTCCAAGGTCTTTAATGTCTAAAACTATCAATTTAAAAGGTATTTAATTTAATATGTAATGTCTATGATAAAACCGATAAAACACATAAAAGCAGGACCTTTGATATATATAAGTAGGCCTACGGAGCCCCTGAAGGTTAATGGAAAGAAAAAAAATATACATATATCTCGTGCGCACAAGATATTTTCTCATTCGCACGAGATACTTTCTCGCACTGATTGATTAATTTCACTACTCGTTATAGCTCTAATATTGGTAGTCATTCTTCCTATTGTATAAAGTAAATTAAATACAACATTTCCTCAAGCAATGTATCTCGTGCGAACGAGATATTTTCTCGTTCGCACGAGACACTTTCTCGTGCGAACGAGATCATTTCTTGTTCGCACGAGAAAGTTACCGGTGTGCCAAGTAGGAAGTGGAGCACACAGGAGACAACCGTTTCATTGCAGACTGTTATGTTTATGTGGGGATATGGCAGTGCATATATTATTTAATATCTTCCGAAAACGAATGCCCACACACACACACACACACACACACACACACACACACACACACACACACACACACACACACACACACACACACACACACACACACACACACACACACACACACACATATACATTACACACACACACGCACTCACGACCGGATATCTTATTCATAAAACTAATAATATGGCGTAATAATCGGGCAGTTCGATGTGTCTAACCATAAGAAAGTATCTTGTGCGCACGAGAAAGTATATCGTGCTCACGAGATTCATTTTTGTTCCCTCCATGAACCTTTAGGCTAGGGGCTCCGTGGTATATAAGAGACTAAAACTGCAATTTTATGACATTTTTGCATAACATAATACTTCTAACCAATTATGAAAATGGATGGTAATTCATTTTCTTTCGGACTGATTGATTAATTTAATATTGGTAGTCATTCTTCCTATTGTATAAAGTAAATTCAATACAACATTTCCTCAAGCAACGTTTTTTATTTTCCTTTATTTGTTTCACCGTTATACAGTAGAAAGATAAAATATTTGCATTCTCCTTTAAGATGTCCATGGCTCCTGTAAGACACTGTGTAGAACCAAGAGACAGTTAATTCAATCAACAAGGACAGCCCATGTTAAGTGAAGAAAATTCATAGAAACTGACAGCGGGAGTAAGATTTAATATTCATGCCTACCTCATTGTTAATATTTAGGTGCAAAACTCTGTAAATGGAGACATTCTTGTTAGATTCAAATAATATGTTTAGATTCAAAAGCATCCTCTTTAATTTGACTTATTTATCTAAACGACAAACCTTTTTCTTGAAGTAGTCTGACACTTGCAGACGCATTATGACAAGCCAGGTTACTTAGAAACACTTTCACCACCTCATGGTTGACGTCACTCTGCCGTGCTGGGGTAGAAAGCAAAGACAAGATAAGCTGGAACTTTATTAATCCCCATGTGGAAATTCAGTAGTTGTCAACACACTGCAAATGTTTTTGATGCAGTGGGCTGACAGTCTACCTAAGACCACTCACCTAGCAGCAAATGTAGAAAAATTCACACTATTTTCCAAAATAATACTCTGAACATATATACTAATATATATAATACTCAATTCTGAATTTGCCCTCTGGTGATCAACAAGGCTTATCTTATATTTGTAGGACCGTTCAAAAAACAGATTATGCAGGACAAGCTGTTTTTTGCAAATGTCATGGGTTTGTAACGTTAGTATTTGTTAATAGTATGGGAGAAGGCTAAAATTGGTATTATAATAACTTAAAGAGTAGTCTTACTGTTGGGAAAATACTGAATGTGCTCTTCCAATAGTAGTAGCACATGTAGTAGGTCATTTCTGACGTGGGTCTTAGCTAGGCTTTTTGACCCACGCAGCCCTGTATGTGATGACTACTTCCATTCGTGCAAGGATAATAAATACATGTATCCTGATAATGAAGACTAAGCCGGTGATGAGTGATATTTTCCGAACACTCACTATAGAGCAAGTATCTGTTGAGGGAGTCTTCTGAGTCCGTCTCCTTTAGAGGTGGTTTTACTTCCTGGAATATGATGCACTCGGGGCAGTTGGCCCACTTGCCACTCCAGAGGAGGGTCCTTTGCCTCGGCAATCCTGCATCAAAACAAGAAGACAGCAGCGGGGCAACAATTGTGATCAGTGTGAACAAAAAATGTAGAAAAGTTTGGATGAATTGAAGTAAATGAGGGCTTAATAATAGCAAACGTATGAATCCGTTAACAAACTCTCGCTGGTTTGAGGTGACTCAACACAATTGCTACATTGGCTTTGTACAAGACGCTTGGACATGTTTAAAAGAAAACATAGATATAGATTATGAATGCTTCAAACATCTTGACCTATTTACAAGACTCATTTATCCAGTAGTATGCTCACAACTTCCCAAACTCAAAACGTACTATTAAAAACCCCAGGGCGCGTTTCTTTGGGTTTTCAATTTGGGGGATGGAGTCTGAAAGTGGTTCTTGTTTTATTACTTGTTCTTGAGGCTCTAAACAAATACTACAAACGGGAAAAGGCTTCTTGTAGTAATTTGTGGGGCTGAGTTACGCAATGTCTCTCTTTGTGCGTAAGTTATACATATGTTGAATTATCTTTTTTTCTATGAAAGGCCAGAATGTAGTTTACCATAACAATGAAACATTTTGTAAATAGTCTTAGGCAAGTTAAACGTTGTAGTCAGGATGGAAAAAATGATTTGAATCTATTTTTCCCATACTACTTGTTCTACAATGAAAACAGCAATATTTAAGAATTAGGCAAGTTTGTTACAGTTGCTTTTACAGAAACACTCAGGGGTTTCCCCCCCTGCTAAGAATAAAAGAAACAAACGAAATCCCTTTAGTGCTTTGGGAGGAAGTTGTATTTATTTTAACATTGGCTTGAAATTCCCTTGTGCAACGCCTCTTCTGTCTCCAGGGCCTGTACCTGTTGATCCCTTCAGTTCTCTGTGCGTGTGCGTGTGTGAGTGTTTTGATCTGTAGTTTGAATCTGCAAATACAAATGGGGCTTTTACCTTCCAGTACAACATCATCTCTCTCAGGAAGTATATGATAGGTCCAGGTCTGTTTTATGCAATCATCTCCTCTAAAAGAAGATTTGAAAAACAAATACACCTTAAGTATGTCGCTGATTTATATTTCATCACAAAATGACATCATAAGATAAAAAAAGAGATAAAGTACTTTCATTTTTGAAACACACTTTCACATCTGTAACAGTTTCACCGCGTCACTTCCCTAAGTCGGGTATCTATTTATGATGTGTTGTTCTATTCATGTCCTGTTTTAACATGTTGTAAATCAGTTTCACCTCCTTATAGTTTTAATGGTAATATTCTTTCTTCATTTCATACTAGTTTTAGAAAAATAAGTATTTGATCTCATGTTTTATTCACTATAAGCTTATGTGTGTATTTGCTGCCTCACATGCGCATCTGTCCGGTCACCAGCAGTGTGTCATTGACCGGCTCCTCCATGGTGATCCACATGTTGTCCATTTCTTTGAACCTCTCGATGTCAGCCTCTCTCTGACCGACAGCTGCTTTGAAGTACCATTTCCCCAGAAACTGAAAGAGAAGGAGCCACAGAAGTTGACAGTGTGGGGTGACAGAAACGTAACCTATTTAAAGGTGTAAACCAACAATGCGGAAAAACATGATAACACTTACAGTATGAAATAAAAGAGGGGGAGGAAAGACTCTCTGTCGGCCCACATTCTGAATTTATCTCAGTAATGCATCTGCAGAAAATCCCATTGCTTTAATTATTCAATAATTCACTCGGGTTGTTTAAATCTTTAAACGTTTCTGAATTTGAAGTGGGGAAGAAATGAAGGCCTTAAATGTTTTTGAAAAGAGATATTTATAAACAAGGGTTATTGAAAGTGCTCCATCACTAAACTTTAACAAAAAATGTTTTGCTGTGGAGTGAACCGTAACAGTAACACAGCAACATTGAAAGGGTTCAAACATTCAAGCCTTTTTAAAAATGTGTTCAGTGATCTTTTCTGCATTTGTAATAAAAATGAACCCTGATCCATGTCACAAACTATTAATTGGGCCAGGAAAGTCCTTGAATTCGATTTTTAAGGTGGGTAAACCATTTCAAAAAATCTGAAGACTAACATTAAATTAGCTATGTGTCCCAAATTACAATTGTTCTCTTAAAAATGAGTTTCCTTGGATACTCATCCATACACAAAGGCATTGACATACATCATGCTTTCCTTTTTTCATAATAACCACATGAGTAGCTGTTACACTTTGATAAACAGAATATCTATATATTTGGTTTCTCACCTGCTGATGGTCGACAGTGTTGGCAGGCAACTGTTCAGGAACCGAACAAAGAAGAAAGGCCTGATACAACAGGCCATATAAACACAGAACATATGATAATACTGTAGCCAACATAACTGCAAATCAGAGTTTATACTTGACAATCAACCCGATCAGAATGTCTGTTTTTCCTCAGGGGACAATTTATTTGTGCCAACATGTCTAAAAGGAGAGTGGGTGTAGGTAAATGATTAAACATGCAGGGCCGTAATACCCCTGATCTTCAGAAGAAGCAATATGTGGATGAAATATGGCCAGTCTCTGTCCCTCTGGCTTTAGGTGAAACACATTTATAGTCAAATTAATAATTATTTCACTAAGCAAACTTGTTTTCAAATATCCTTAAAACCCTCCCCAAAGACTAAGTCACCGTCATATTCAGGAGGAGGCAATTTCTTTTATATCACTTCTAAAAAAGCTGTAAATTATAGAAAGTGTTTGAGTATCGACAAGAAAACCACCATGCTACAATCTCATGTATCCTTTTCGAAATATCAACAAGAAAAAACATTGTTAACTTGTTTGTTTGAGAATGTCCTGAATAAATAAGTCTGACTCTGTCGACATACATCTACTAGGAATCATTAACTACTTGTTCGAACGCAAAGCCAACTGTGGTTTTTATCACCTTGTTTTTCTGTCCTTATCAGGTTTTGAGAAACAGAATTGCTGACACATTTTTTACTCCTGAAAATTCCTTATTTTGGCCCATTAAATGTATGTTTGGATTCAACCTACTTCCTCATCTCTTATATAAATTATCTCGATGTAAACTTATATCTGAGAGGATGTTTCACTGCAGTTTTACAAATACTTCCACCAGGTGGTGTCAAACAACTAGCTTGTCTACACAGACATGATTTTATCTAAATTAATCATGTGTTTTTATTAATGAATATCAGTCTACTGTATTACGATTTATGTGTCATTGCAATCTGTTCATTACTTCTAGGTCTTGCATAATTAATTCGAAAAATATTTTTTACTTAAAGCTGTTCTACTAGAAAGATTGTGTTGTGCCTTGTTTGTTCACTTGTTGATTACCAGTTTGCAAACTTTGAATTTAATGTCATCATACTAATTAAGTGTGGATGTGATGCATTTACGGTTAAACAGGAAAATTAATGACACATTATTGAAGGCCTTGTTGGGTTCCTGTTTTTGAATATGACGTGTGTTTGGTTGCCCTTTGATTCTACAGTGACATTTCAACCATGTTATCTAGATAAGAGAAGTAGCACAAAAACACACCAAATCTTAAAGGTTTTTCTTGTTTTTTAATTCATAATATTATTGATGAAATATGTGCCACCTAGAGTTAATTCTAAGTGTTTAAACTAGAGTGATGTTGAATGTAGTTAGACACAGTTTTTCTGTCTTAAATAAAATGAAGGTGGAGAGGAAAGCATGAAAAGTCAGAGGCTGGGTAAATAATGTTTTATTAAATATAAATCCATTCTCGTGTGAGTCTGTGAATACTGGAAGGTTAGATGTAACCTAAAAACAAACAGCAGATAATATGTTCTAAAGTAGGCCCTTCTCAGTGCATTTACCTTATGTCAGATAGGGATTTGTAAAATTAAGATTAACCTTCAACATTTCACTCAATAATGATTAACTGCATTTTCAATGTTGGCCTTTAGTAGAACACAAACGTATCTAAATGCTACAACAGATTTGGTTATATGTGAAAGAATTTGATTGTTAGATCTAATATTTATTTTCATAAATTGATTCATTAATTCATTTCCTGGCCCTCAGGATCAGTGGCACAGGGTTGATGCTGGGCATGTGCAGTGGCTTGTTGTTCCCCCCTTGCAGATGGCATGTCAAATGCATCTAGGATTCCCCCTTCAGCACTGACACCAGCTCTCCACTCTCCTTCAGCTCCTTCAGTATGTCCAAACCACCGATCAGATCTCCTTTCACGTAGAGTTGGGGGTAGGTTGGCCAGTTAGAATAGGTCTTGAGCCCCTGACGCACCTCTTCATCCTGCAGAATATCAAATGTGTTATAATCTACCCCGGTGTCATTCATAAGCTCCAGTGTCTGCCTGCTGAAGCCACATTTTGCAGCCTCCTTGTTGCCCTTCATGAACACCATGATTGGGCTCTGGTTGATGATGGTTTTCAGACGGTGCTCCAGGGTGACAGCCTTTGGACAGGTGTTCTCCAGCTCTCCAGACTCAGCCAGCTCCTTCACTATATCCAGCCCTCCGACCAACTCTCCATTCGCATACAGTTGAGGGTAGGTGGGCCAGTTGGAGTAGGTCTTCAGCTCTTGTCGAACCTCCTCGTCGGAAAGGATGTCGAAGGTGCTGAACTGGATGTTGTGCTCCTTCAGCAGGCCCACTATCTGTCGGCTGAATCCGCAGCGGGGCTCCTGCGAGGATCCTTTAATGAAGAGCATGCAGGGCGCCGCGTTGATCAGCTTCTTCAGCCGCTGGTTCAGGTCCGTGGTGCCGCTGTCCACCCCTGTAGCAGCATTTCCGGCAACTGCCAGGCGCTCTACCTTCTTGGTCAGCTCAGGAGCATGGGCCCCGTCCAGGCGGTCTACTTTCTCCCCTCCCTTGAAGAAAAGGAAAGTAGGCACGGAAGCGATTTCATACTTCTCTGACACCTCCGGGACCGCCTCTGCCTCCAGCTTCACAAACGTGGTGTGCGTGTGTTCCTTCGCCAGCACGGCCATCACTTCGTTCATTTGGCCGCACTGAGGAGCCCATGCTGCCTGGAAGTGCACTACAGTCAGGCATTTTCCAGCTTTGGCTAAGAAATCCACGAACTGCTGATTTGTTGTCGCCTCCACGAGATTCGCCATTTTTCCTTCCTATTTGCTGCGCTTCCGGTGTCGGCCAACGTCACATCCGTGCAGCCTGGTAGCTTCTGGCAAGTACCAGAGCTTGTACTCGGAAGTCATTTGCATGTTATTTGGTGATAAGAAACAGCTGCATACACTGGATAAGTTGAAAGGATAGTGTGTCTTAAAAGGTAACCGTTATATATCTCACCACGGTCTTCGTGAAAAGAACAAATGTGATCGTCTCTGATGTATGTTTGTTTTAATGTTTGGCGTAGTTAGCATTAGCTTAGCCTCCTTTCTAACGCTGGCCATAGTTAGCTTCGTTGCCAACGTTTTTAGGTTAAGCTATGCTAATCCTGCTACCAAGCCGATGCTAACTAACGGCAGCTACTAACGGTGTTTGTAATGACTGTTGCCGTTACATGTCACTGTTGAATTGGGGCTGAAATGTAAAAAAACAGTGTCGTTGGCAGGCTTCGCGGGATACATACAACCTACGCTAACTTAGCTAGCGTTACCGTAAGAGCTGATGTTTAACTAACATTATTATGCTAGCTAGCAAGTAAACTTAGCTAACGTTAGCTGCTAAGCCTCTGCGGTTTAGTACTGCAATTAGACATGGCTTAAGTTACAAATGTGTATGCGTTTGCTGTTATTATAACTGATATTAAGAGAGCAACAATTTGCCAGTTTCGTAAAGATTGTTTGCTGTGGTGTAAAGTAACTTAAGTAGATGTACTCAAGTACTCTATTTAAGTACCATTTTGAGGTACTTGTGCTTTGCTTGAGTATTTAAATGTTTTGCTACTATGTACTTCTATCCTACTACATTTCCGAGGTAAATCGTTTACTTTTAATCCTCTTCATTAATGTAATACCTTTAGTTACTTTGTAGATTTGGATCAACGATTTGAATTATAATCAGCACCCAAATAAGACTTTAATTTTGATTGGACGGACTTTTACATGTTAGAGTATTCCTACACTCTGGCATTTCGACTTTTACTTAAGTACAATATCTGAGTGTTTTCCTACTCTGATTGTTTGTGTATATACGTGTTTGGTATTTGTAGAAGCCTGCTGATAATTTGTATTGCTTGGTATGATGTAGTGACTAGTTGTTCAGGCTGTTAAATGTTTATAATGTCAAAGAGGTCTTTCATCTAGTTGTTTTGACCAGGAGTTTAGACAAATCCTCAAAGACTTGTATGAATTATAAGACATGTAGAGGTTATTATACACATGTCCAAATAGTAACATTAAGCAGGCAAGCTAAACTTTAATACAAGTATTATTTTTCCTTTTCAAAGTGAATTCGAACGATTCAACAATAATAATTGTTGATACATTTTTCTGTCGATTAATCAGTTGACATCTAACTTGATATGGGAATGCAGCTATAGTCACACCACACATTTTATTCTTTGAATTAGTGCTGAAACTGTTTGCGGATTATTCAAAATGTCAACCAATCCCACCAAAATGAAAAAATATCATCAGTCTTCGTAGCAATTCACATTTGCTGCCTTTTCTCTAGCCCTAATTTTGGTAAAGGGAATATCTTTGTTCTTTGAAATAATGTATTTTTGATCAACATCAAGAGTTGAAAAAAAGAGAAGAAAATAGCCCATGATAAAAAAAAATTCAGACTAATTGGGAATAATAACTGTTTTTACTGTTGAAGAATGACATCAATCAGAGAACAATATGACTATTTGACTGACTAATTCATTTTTCAACTGTAACATGTCCTCCCTATTCTTATTCACAATTCTTTAAAAACAGATTTATGGGGTTGTCATAAAGTATTGCTAAAACATATGACACACTATTGTATGCTACAGGAACACCATGGAGGAACAAACTGCAGACATAGAGGTGACAGTCAAAACACTCGACTCCCAGAGCAGAACCTACACTGTTGGTGCTCAGGTAAGTTATTCTGTTCCTGTTGCAAACTCTGGAATGAATTCTCGTTTTTTGTCAGTGATTGCGGAAGTCTGACTCAAGTGTGTACCATGTTCTTATAGTTGACAGTGAAAGAGTTTAAGGAGCACATTGCCCCCTCAGTGGGTATCCCTGTGGACAAACAGAGGCTGATCTACCAGGGCAGAGTCTTACAGGAGATACTGACTTTGGCAGACTACAGTAAGTCAACGGGTTCTGTGCATTTAGTAACGGGTTCTGTGCATTTGGTTTTATTGTGTCGGTCAATATTCATATACTATTCCCCAAGTTATTGGATGCAATTCAGAATTCACCTAGACATTCTCTGGTGTCTTGAAACAAGTTGAAGTCAACCCACCATCATGTATGTACAGATAAACCATATGTCTCTGTTGTTTACCCAGATGTGGATGGCAAGGTGATACATCTGGTGGAGCGTGCACCCCCTCCACCCTCCCAGCCTGGCTCAGGGTCCGGAGGCACTTCAGCCGACAGCGGGCCCTCCTCTTCCTCCCATGGATCGTCACAAGGGCCTCCACATGATCGCAATGCTAACAGCTACGTGATGCTTGGCACCTTCAACCTTCCTGTGAACATCATGGACCCCCAGCAGATACAGGTAGGTCTGCCTTGTCACTTGGTAAGGGTTTTTAGGGCACTAAAGTGGAATAACATCTATTCCATACATCAAAGTGTGTTTATAAAAGTAAAAAGCCTTTTGTGGTTCCAGAGGAGTTAGTATAAGTGAGCTTACAAGACCTCTGTAGCACTCTCCATTTTTCAATTTTCCTGCAAGAGTTCCACACTATTATTTTAATATACATACTATTTAAATATGTATCATAATGCTTTAGTTTCAACAAATATTGTACATATTCCACAACAGAACAATTACTAAGTCAAATGTTCTCCAGGGGCGTATACTACGAAGCTGGTTCAACCTAACCTGGATATGTTTGAGTTAGCCGGTTGGCCTAATCCAAAACATACGCGCTCTCGCTAAACGGTCCTACGACGCAGGTTATCAAGTGGATCGCTCAAGCCAGCCGTGCCCTATCTAGTTAGATGCGCGTTCACATGAAAGGGGGGGTATTTGGAACATTCGACCAATCACAAACACTGAGAAGCATACTGACAGCGCAGCGTCATACTTCCTGAATGAAAAGTCAACAATATAATTAGACACATATGAAGACGTTAAACTTTAAACATCCATGACTTAAACACTTTATCCAGGATAAAAGCCACAGTTGCACCTGCAAGGTGAATACAGCTGGTAAAAGAAAAAGTGTTTGAATGCGTACGTTAACAGGTTTATGATATCACTGCCCCGTCTAAGACACGAGTGGATCTGACTTTAATTACATTTGTCTCGAGTGTTTCGTCAACTTAATGTGTCGCTTAAAATAATACTTCTGCATACAGTATGTGACACTGTGAGTGTTGCACGGCCAGATACGGCTCGGCTCACTCAGATAAGGAGATATATGATACATTACGATGTGATATGCCGCGGACTGTACTTAATGTTACTCTGATCCGGTTACTTATGTTGTGGCAGATATTTAAGTAAGCTTTCTTAACGCTAATGTTATAATAGTCAGATTGCTCTGACGAAGGGAGGTGATATTCTATTAATGTTCACGTTCACACAGTCGGTGATTTTTGCCGGCCGTCTTTCCTGCAACGGCAGCTTTTCTGTATTTCCTTTCTCCTGTAATATGACTTGATCGCTTTAAACTCCGCACACTGAGCTCTGATTGGTCAGCAGGCAGTGCTTTCACTGAGTCGATCTCTTAGCCTGCAACCTAACCTGGTCCCGACCAGGTTAGCCGCACAGCGTAAGTTACCATGGAGATCTAGCCTGCTAAAAAGAGAACCAGCTTCGTAGGACCGGAAACCCCGAGTTTTCCCTGAAGTTAGCCGGCTAACCGAAAAATCCTGCTTCGTAGTATACCCCCCTGGTGAGCTCCCATTGATTTCTGACAAAAACATGAACAACTTGAAAAGCAGACTTGCTTATTTAATTGATAATTATGTATTTCATTAATGTTGTCCAGCCATTATGTTTAATATCACCTCAGAAATTGGTCTTGCACCTCAAGTGTTGTTTACGAAGGTGGTTCTTCTTGTTTAGATGTCTGTTCAGCAGATGGTGTCTGGTATGGGAGAGAATGCCAGGAACGCCAGAGTCACAACCAGCAC
>NC_136905.1:14208401-14270316 GCF_949606895.1 Notothenia rossii
ACCCTGCCGCAGCGGGAGCCGAGGCCCTGAACCCCGAGCTGTTCACAGGCATCGTGCGCGGCGTCCTGAGCACCATGATGGGCTCTCTGGGCCAGGGTCAGAACGACACGGAGAGCATCGCCCAGTTCATGCAAAGGCTGTCCCAGGCCACCAACATCTTCATCAGTCCGGAGGATCCCACCGGTAAAGAGCAAACATTCATGTATATGAAGTTATCAAAAGGGAGCATAAATCTAACCTCAGCTTCTCATGTCACTCCCCAGGATTCTTCGGCGAGCTGCTGATGTTGGTGTGCCAGACGTTCACCATGTCAGACCTGGTGATGCTGCTCCATGGTCATCACCAGCCTCTCGGACGCATCCAGCCTCAGCTGTCCCAGTTCTTCACGCAGAACTACCTCAACGGCAGGGAGCCCACTGATGAGAACATTGCTGTAAGTAACACTCGCCAGTTTGAAGAGATTCGCTTTTCTTTTACATTGTTGTTTAGATATTTTAGTATAAGAGTAGATATACGTAGACATAGCTTCATTATTGGTCCTGGTCCTGTGTTAGATGGTTTGTGTTTGTTATCCCTTTGTGTGACTGACCCATAACTGATAGTTTTTTGTCTTCTCCCTCCATGCACCGTCTTGCTTTCCTCACGTCCTCTGCTTCCACCCCCCAGGCTGCGGCTGACACTCTTGTCAACGAACTGGAGGAGTATATCAGTGAGAGCTTTGTAAGTCCTTCATGTCCACTTACTTACAAAACCTTTTATGATTTAATGCTGGACTCAGAGTCTAATTGTATTTATCAGCTAAATGACTACACTATTAGACGTGGCGGTAATGAACAAAAGCATTAAAACATTGTGATTTCATGTAAAACATGAGGCCAGTTAAGTGAGCCAAGCTGACTCTAAAATATATATATTGGCATGAAATCTACAAGAGATTGTACAGTGCAATCAGAGAGATACAGTATGTCCACGTTTTTGAGCAAGTCCACGAATCCAGTCTTTGTCAAGTCTGTGCGTGAAGGTGGTTATTATACTTCTAATAGTTGTTGGTAAGGGGCATTAACATTTCAGCTGACATTTGAGTAAATGTGTTGATTATATTTCTGTGTGACTCCCACAGAGAGAGTCTTCAGTCACAGTGTTGGAGGGCGTCGATGCCACTCAGACCAACATGTCCTTCTTCAGGCAGCAGCTGATGCTCATTGCCACACACATCCTGCGTTGCACGGGTAAACAATGAACAGTATAGTTGATTGTTAAGAGTGACTTGGTTTATTTATAGTTTGTGTGCTTCCTGTTTAGCCGCTATTTGTTTGGAAGTGTTGGTTGCGGCACTAAAAGTTACAATATTTGCTATGTTTATCAGAAGTAATGACAGGAGCTGAAGTACTGACGTATAAAATATCATATTGTCTGGTAGGATTGCATTTTGTTGCCAATTAATATCAATATGTTTTTTCATCCAGATGACTCATTCGGGCCCCGGCTGCTCCAGATGTGTAACCAGGCGCTGTTTGAGTGTCTGGCCCTCAACCTGCACTGCCTGAGAGGAGACCAGAGAGCCCTCACCGCAGTCATCAACCACCGAATCGTCAGTATTCAATCTCTCCCTGACTCACTCACTGCTTGTTTCTGTCTCTAACTCTACATCAAACTGAATTTAGTATGTTTGGCAAAGGATTTAAAGTCTAGTGCTTTGTGCAAATTTTTTGATGCTACTAAGAGTTTTTAAGAAAATACAGAAGAAACATAAAGTTGAAGCCTTAACGTAAATGTTTTATTTTCTCTTGTTCCAGCGGAGGATGTCCAGTGACATCAGCCCCAGCCTGGTCAACTGGATGACCAGCATGATGACGATGAGGCTGCAGGTGATTCTGGAGCACATCCCCATCACCCAGGACCAGATCCAGAACTACATAGTTCACACGCAGGTAAGGAAGCAGCCGTATGCCTTTAGAACAAAAATAATCATTTATCTTTCATCAACAACAACTGGAAAAATCAAACCCAAAATCCAAACGTACAATGAAGTGTTTCCGTTAAACTTGATATGTGTTTTCTCCCAATTATACATTTGGTCTGAGATGTTGGCCAAACATGTTGCAGAGAGAGAAGCAGTCACTCTTATCTGATGGCTGTTGCATATCCTGTTACTTTGCACAGAAAAGGCTAATAAATATTGTATGGCATTCTTTCAAAGGGAGATACGTCTTCTGCCACTGGCACACAAGTGCCTGAACGAGCTCAAAGTGCAACGGTGAGCATGTCGTGTCTTAAATGTTCTTTCAAATGATCTCAGTTAATGTGGAAGTTACTGCTCTAACCTTTTAGTTCCCTCATGTGGTCTGTTTTCTACTTCCAAAGATCGCGGACACCCTCTCTCCAGCTGCAGCCACCACAGCAGAGGAGGCCATGAACGTGTCACACGAAACAAGGGCGTCGTCAAGGGAACCACGGGTGTTGCCTGGAGACCTGGGGGCCTCAGGAGGAGCCGCACCATTAGGTGGCGACATGGCAGCGGCGGGAGCTGAGGGGGGCAGCGAGGAGTCTGCTCGAGACTCTGAGGCCTGGGCCGCCTCCGTTCCACCTGTAAGAGTTTTCTGTTTTTACAATGATTTGTTTTCATGGCTACATGTTTTGTGGTGGCACCGCCCTGCTTCACTCTTAAAGTGTGTACAGTGTCAACTCATTACTTATATTGGAAAATCCAGGAGCTAACTGTCAACAGCTTATGCAGGAACTTTTTGTTCTGTAGGGAAGGGCCAGCTAAATATTGTTTCTACTGAAGTCTGTGGATTATACAAAACAATTGGAACCTTTTTTCTGGAAAGACACTTAAAGCTCTGGTTGGAAGTTTATTAGATCGAATGCTGTTTCCACTATAGTTCTTCAAATCTTTATTCTCCCCCTTATTTCAGCCAATACTTTGGCTCTCCATAACTTCAGCTTACTTTCAGCTACACAAACCATTCAAATATGACATTTTTCAGCCTTTTTTAAGGAATCGATGGGAAACTTTCAACTTTTTAAAAATATGTTATACTTTTGGAAATATTCAGCTTTTTAAACTCTTTTTTTTAACATGGAAGTCAATGGGACGACTCTTCAAATCCTCTTTTAACTAGACCTTACGCCAAATGCTTCTCCTTCCACATACTTTCAGACTTCATTCCAACTTTAAAATGATCACAAGACCTTCAGCTATAGAACTTTTTTTAAATATATTTAACTTAGTTTGGAGCTTGGTAGAGGCCTTGTTCAGATTTTAACATTAGAGTGGATGGAGCAGCTCGTTAACTCTAGAGTGCTTTGACCTCAAAACAGAGTGGAGCAGTGCTTGAAATTCTCCCCAAAAAATGTTTTAAACCTTCCATAATTCCCAAACCCTACACTCCTCAGACATCATTTTTCATGAAAAACGTAGGAAAACCTCTCCTAGGTTGGAAAATTAAAAAAAATATATATATATATATTAAACAAAATGCCTCTTGAGGGCATGAAGAGATGAAAAAGTCCTCCTAGCTCCCATTAGACTCCTATGTAAAACAAATCCGGATCTTTCTTCAGAACAGAGAGAAGTACACTTTAGACAAACTGCTCCCATCTTCACATTTACCACACAAAACCCAAAAAGAAAACATATCAGTTCATTGGGGTTCCCTGATGCTCACGGTCTGTTAGTTTTTTTTGATATATAAAATATAAAATATTCAGCTTTTTAAAGTATTTTTTTAACATGGAAGTCATTGCAATGCAATTTGAGCTGTAACAATTTGATTCAAATCATTTCACTTTCCTGCATTTCTCCGCTAAGTTCAGCAACACACTTACTTGGTTTTTGTAGCTAAAAGCAGCTACCATTCAGCTAATAAAATATTCAGCTTTTTCTGCATTTTCAGCTAAATTCAGCCACAAATGTTCACAGTTTACAGCATTCGCACGTATTTTCTGCAGGAAATGCATTTTCTAGTTATTTGTTGTGTCCCACCAGAATTAGAAAATACATCCCTTATCCTGCAGCTCAGCCCCTCATACCAGACAAGCTCAGGCTTATGCACACGTCATACTGATTCATTTATATTTTCATTATCGTGTGCACATACTTCCACAGAGAGGTTTAAATGTTTGCAAGTCAGTCGTCATGCATTTCTCACGTGTCCATATGTAAGCCGTTGTTGTTTCTGTCACTGTGTCCACTCTGGATTCTACCTCATAGAATTCCTGAGAGCAAATATATTCATCAAAACATTTTCTCCAAGCATTTCAAAAGTTTGTCTTTTTAGTTTAAATGTCCCATTTATTTATTTTTTCAATACGTGAACCATCAATTTGTATCTTCTATTACTCTGCACTGTAGGAATGGGTGCCCATCATCAGGTGTGACATGATGACCCAGAGGAAGATGAAGGCTCAGCCCCCGCTGTCTGACGCTTATGTGCACGGCATGCCAGCTAAACGCAGGAAGGTAATCAGATCAGTTGTAACTTTACTTGTTTTGTACGAATGTCACGTGTCCTTACCGTCTTTAAGCTGTCTGTGTCTCTGTGTTTTCAGACCGGACTGAGTGGGGGAAGCCTCCTCTCCCTCTCTGACGCCGTGAGCCAAGCGGCCAGGACAGCTGGAGTGAAGCCCATCACTTCTGCTGAGCACTTACAGGAGGACCTGGACACCCAGGAGCTCAGAGAAGCGTATGCAGAGCAGGTAACTGGGTTATGTCAATTACACCAAACGGCACTGCACGTCATTTAGGCTAACTATACTTGTTAGACTTGATTTGAGAAAATATTTTGACCTACCTCACTAATTGTAGTTGTGAATGCGACCAGTTTCACAATATAATGCATATGTGACCCGCTCTATCGAAATCAGTCGGAAGTCGCAACGGCTCATTTCAAAAATAAACGTGGATTTGCGTAAAAAACTATTTTTCCGGGGTTCGGGTGTTTTGTTTGATTTTAAACAAACAAAGTCTTGGCTTTCAGAATATGAAACTTTTATTTCAACACTCACACGATAAATACATTCTTTAAGCTTGTAAAGGGAAGATGACAGGCAATCTGCTCTTCCGCAGCGCCGCCCCCCCTCCCTCCGGCTGACATTATCAATGTAAGCGTAGAGTAATCATAAATAACACGGCAGGGTCCGTTACAGTTTGTTTTCATCTGATTTCAATTAAACAAAGTCTTGGCTTTCAGAATATTAAACTTGTTTCGGTAAATTCAGATGATAAATACAACTTTGAAGCTTTTAACGGCATAATTACAAGCGGAGAACGGAGTAATGTAACGTCACAGCAGGCATAACAACAGCCGGTGTTTCTCGTGAGGGTTTCCCCCGGGAAACAAACACAATACACACAAACGCAAAAAGACACACACACACACACACACACACACACACACACACACACACACACACACACACACACACACTCGCAAGCTTCCCCCAGACCAGTAATCCAAACGAAAATATCTTCCCTCCGTAGTATTTTTGATCATTTGCTAATAACCAATCAGATCAATGGATTCCAGAGAAGAGAAAACTTTGAAGGCCTTTTTCTCAAAATGATGACTCTGTGACAGTCATTATATAATGTGACATATTTTGCTTAATATTTGGAGAACAAAAACAATCCTGATATCATTAGAAAGCTAGGAATCTCCTCTTTCCAGCTGTGTATACAACTCAAAATGTGTCTTCGGGTCAATGCGACTGATTTCGATAGAGCAGGTCACATACGTCTGATATTCTTATCTTAATTTGTAAGCATGATGTTTTCTAGTTGTATGTAATTGCACCCTTATCTTAGGAAAGCAAAGTCAGCACAAACGTTCACATGGGGTTTTGAATGAGGGTTTCTCCCCTCCTCTTTAATGCTGATCATAGGGAACAAACCTGTGGTCACATGGCTGCCTCTCTAAAACCCCTTCTGACATACTGTTTGTATTTCCCACCATGATAATAATCAGAATGTGTTTCCTCTTAGGTTAAAGCAGACATCAAGAAACGAGTGAGGGAAGACCCAGATTTCAATCCTCAGCATTCCCCTAACGCACACAGAGCGTTCTTATCAGACTCGTAGTCAGGTCCAAATGCTATGAAACCCGTAAGCCGCTTTCCTTTTTATTACTTTCTCAGATCTTCATTCGACTTCTTCTCACTGCAGCTTCGCCCCCTAAAACTGTCGGTATGGCTTTTTAAGCAGTTAGCCGCTCTCTTGACTAATTGCCTCATGCTAATGTGACTCCTTCTCCCAGTGCCTATTTATTTCTTCTTGTTTATTTTGGTCCAACTTCTGCTGAGAGAACGTTCCTTGTGAAAAGGTTTTCAGATTTTAAATTTGACTAAATCACGTCACTTTACTTCTGTCTTCTTCTACTTCTGTCTGTATGTCCTCTTTGCCCACATATCCTTGTGTTGCTTTGTTTATATGGAGCCTGGATTCTAATTGTTTAGTGGACTTTAGCCTTCCTGTCAATACTCTCAAACGCAAGGGTATACTTTCATGTAATGGACAAGCTGTTTGCTACATGAATGTACAGTAAGCTTAATAAAAATCTTGATACAACACAAGAGTATTCTTCTTGAGTCTTTGTAATATCTGTTCTGAGGTTAAGGAACAAGAACTTGCTGCACTCAAATGCAGTGGTGTACTCGGATCATTTACCTAAGCAATACCAGAGTGTAATACTAAGTACAAGTCCTGCATTTAGATTTGACTCATAATGAATAACAGACCATTTCAGGATATAAATAATATTACGTTATGATTATTGATGCATTATAATCACAATGATGTTGCAGCAGGTAACGATGGACATAACTTTATATAATGCATGATAGATTAATATATCATGCATTTTTTAAATATTTTGTTTAAATATTAAACTGCAAAGTTGGAAAGAAAGTTTAATATAAGTGCAGGAACAAGTACAATATTTCCCTCTGAATTGTAGTGGAGGTGAAAAATATAGGTAGGAGCAAGGTTCTTACTGACTTTCCACCACTGCAAAAATGCCAAGAAAGATAATTCAACTCATAGGATTGAAATGTGCTCATTGAAAACAGGGCTGCTGTGGCATAGTTTGTCCACCAGAGAGCGCTAACAAGTTCATCTTTCTACTAAATGATGAATGAACCCATGTCAGTTGCTTGAGTTATGTGCTTAGTAAAGTTACTATTCACTTAGGAACAGGGACATGCTCTGACTTGATACTGCAATACATTACATTGACAACAAATGCCTAAACCTACCTCCCACTGTATATTATAGTGTTTATTCAGCTCTATCAAAAAATAATCACATCTTTTTTTTAATTGTGACCACAAACATAAATGAACTTATATCTTACTTACTGTGAAAGCTGTGGGGTTAGGTGTAGGAGTCTCTGCATGGTCCTTCATCATCTTGCACAGAAAGAACATCTATTGTTTAAAAGTCCGCAGCCCAAAGTGACGAGAACCAGATTGAACTTTGCCGGGGTTTATTTACCAAGCTCTCTCTCAAGCTGACAAACCCAGACAGCTTGATCTGAGAAAAAGACTTGCTGCCCAGATCCAGTAGACATTATATCATAGGAAAATTCTCAAGAGCTTTGCAGAAGTTTGAAGACAAGATGATGTGCAGTAATGTCTTCATACTTATACAATAAATAAATATATCTGATATGCACTCATTTCAGCAATGATCCCTGCAGACAATATGAGGGGACAGTGTGATACAAGCTGGACAGCCGCAGAAGAAAAGCAGATTCAAGGCCTTTCAAACAATAACACATGGCTTTGAAGCGTTCAGCTGAATGGGACAGAGGTGCTTTATATTCTAAGGATCAAATATAGCAAAGAAATGTGAGATTGATGCAAAAATAAATGCTTTGGTCATGTTGAAGAAAAAGGAGATTAAAGAACACAAGGAATACAAATGTATTTTCTTGAGATGGAGGTGACTTGAGTTCACTCGGAGAGCAAACACTTTCAAATTCTACATTTTGCATGCCCACTGCCAGCAATTCTCTTTTTCACCATGTCTGCTAGTTTCAATATAAATTGTTGATCCTGCCGCACCGAATCACAACTTGGCAGCTAAGGGTCAGAAGTGGTCAAATAAACTGCCTCACTCGCCATGTGCTTCCTTCACACTTTGTCCCAAATGATCTTTGACCCTGGAAGTACATCCAAGTCTTCCAGCCCAGATGTGTGGGTTATACAGTTTTGTTTTTAGTGTTTTACCTTGGCCTTGTCTTGAATAGAAAAAAGAGCAAATTGTGATGTTTCTTTTTATTATATAACACAACTTTAATTATGGTCATTTTCTATATAAATAGTTAGATATGTACATTAAACAGTCTAAAGGCATCACTTCACTACAATTAACTAAATAGCTATGAGAAAAAATGTGCAGCATATATTCTGGAGTATTTGAAGAATAAGAATGACTTTTAAAACATTCATATGTTTCTACATCGCTGTAAATACAGGTGATGTATAGTCTAGTGTCTGACTTTACACACAGTCAACTCATTCATTTAGCTCAAATCATTGCTGTATTTAAATGCATACTCAGAGTAACATGGCTTCTTAGTTCTGCTTTATACCCACACATTTAGCTTTTCTTAATGCTGGGTATTATACATTATCCCACTCCCTCTCCTTTTCACTAGTGCCTCAAATCTGATCTGCATGGCTGTTGTTGTGAAGTCAATAACAATAGGTTGCTTAGCTGCTAACCACAGTTAGAGTAAAATAAAATATCGACAGACATGTTGCATTTGAAAAGCAATCACAAAACACTGTTAAAGGGTCAAGAGGGATGATCTGAAATGGGCTACACTTAAAATCTTTAATAGGTTCTCTAATATATCAAGAGTCTCTTCGGACAGAAACTTGTAGGAATATTTGAATATGTTACATCAGTCTACATAAAGCCATGTCATAGGCTCCACCTTGCCAATGAATGCTATGACAGAAGGATCTCTTTATATAATGAATAGATGGATCTAAATATAAAACACTTAATTATTCACACAATGACCTCATTTTACAATGGCAGTGCTGAAGCTGCACCACTAAACAGGTTGGACTGCCTTTCAGGATATTCAGAGGAATCTAAACAGTGAAAACAGTTCCTGGTTGGCATCCTGTTTGGGAATGTGACGCAGTCATGTGGCACCAAGTTTCCTACTCCCAAGTGAAAGCACCGCTCCTTATCAGCACTTAATCAGACAAGCTTATCATAACATTTCCCATACGTCTACTGCAACCCCACATGGTTATCTATTTGACAATGAAAGAAATGAGACTAACAATATGATGAAGCATGATTTAGTAGGAATACAATGTTTTGATGTGTTTCAAACAAGAAACAAAGCAATAAATATACATAGAAAACAAAAGCATGATTTTGATCCAACACCCAAATCCACTGTCTGCAAAACACAGTGAATTGTGTTCAGACATTATCATTTAATCTCTGGGAGTGGTGAGCACAGTCAGCCATCATGGTGCTAACCTGCGGTGTATTTGCATAACCTGCGGTGTATTTGCATAAGGTGTGTGTGTGTGTTGTGTGTGTGTGGGAACATACACAGCTGCTGTTAAACTCTTAAGAAGGAGTTCAACATTTATGGAGTTATCCTTATTTGCCAGAAGTCAGATTAATAAATAAAGTTACCCCTGCTGTCGGTTAGCTTAGCATTAAGAATGGAAGAAAGGGGAAACAGCCTGTGGTTGTAATCTTTTCCTCTCAGGAAAGAAATTGTCTGACATGTAACCCTCCATCAAACCAAACACACTTCTTTCTGGTGGATTTGGTTCCCCTTGCTTCCAGTCTTTATGCTACGCTAAGCTAAACTAAGCAGCTGTTAGCTTCATAATTATGTTACAGACATGATAGTGCCATCAAATGCAAGAAAGCGGACATGTTAAATGTCACCCTTAATGTCCAACAACTTCTCCAAAGAAACACAATATTCGAAGAAACAAAAACTGCATAATTTCAATGAAAGTAAGGAAGCAGGTAATAATATCATCTGTGAGAAATCTTTACAAAGATGTGTAGCTAACAAGGCATTTCCTCTACTTGTGTTTCTACATACTACTGTTATAATATAATGGTCAAAACTAACAGTCCAACTCAATACAAATGTCCTTGGAAGTTTGATTTTCAAAGTTAGAGGAACAATTATTCAGCAGTGTTCATTTGTTGGTTTATTTACTGTACGAGTGGTTATAGGAAGGCTCCAGGATTTGATCGAGGATCTTTGATATTTCTGAATCTGTGAGCGAGCCAAACTCCAAGGATCTAAAAGAAAAGACAGATAAGTGTTAGTGTCACGTTTTTTTGTTCCATTTATGATAAAAACCAGCACAATTAATCTAAACGTCTACATCAGCACCCACTCTACACCGAATGATTTGTTGCTATGACATTTACTGACCTCTGTAAAGCTGAAGAAGAGTCCGATACCGCCCACAAAGCGTAGCACCTCTCCGGCATACTGCAGTATGGTGGTGGAGCACGTTACACACGTCTCAGGGTGGGTGTCAAAGCAACTCTAGTAGAAGTAACAGTAGAACATTCATTAACATGATCATACAAGTCAAGATCATATTGTTCCTAAGAGTAAAAATATATTCCAGTTGGATTGACTTACAGCAGCACATGAGCCATTGATGGGAACAAAGGAGAAGCCGCAACAGCCGAGGGTTTTCTCTACGTCCCTTTGAGTCGCTTCGGATTTGTTCCATCCGACTTCCAGCAGAAGTTTCTGTAAAGGAGAAGCACACAGTTCTGGTTGTCTTTTCATTTATTTCATTAGAAAGCATAAGAAAAGAACAAGGGATTAATATGAATCACCCTGAATTTATAATTGAATAAATACCTTTCACTCAACACATGTGCAAGTATTAATGTTTCTGAGACACTAATAGGCCAAAATAACTTTATCATAGAACCGACGTAGACAAAATGAACATACCTGTTGGTCTTTATTCAGGGCCAGACAGGCACAGGACACAGAAAACTGCCCGACAAACACTATGAACAGGACCATCATGTACTGAAGGAAGTTAAGGACGTTTTTATAAGATTTAAAAAAAACATTCTGAAATCTCACAAGAGCTAATGAAACACAAGCTTAACAGAGCGATAAAAGAGTGTTTGGGTTATTTACTGTTCCTCCTCCTTTGGCACACAACCATTTGAGGTGTGATGCGACTCCTTGTGCTCAGTCAAACAAACCAAAGGATACGAAGAAGAGCAGGACCTGGTGGTGCTTCAGGGCGCCGCACAGCCCCACAAAGGCGACCAGGAACAGGAAGACCCCGACGCCGATGACCCCTGCCACCACTCTGATGCTGGAAACCAGGTCAAACCATTTCCCCCAACCTGCCACTCCAACCAGCAGCAGACTCACCAACTGAGGAGGAAGGAAACAATGTTGAGAGAAGAAGGAACATGTAGGATTACTGAAGGGGCCTAAAGAGCACAAGACCAGGGACACAACATGTCAGGAAACAACATGGCCTTCATCTACAAAATAATACCAAAAGAGACACATACCAACCTAAAAAGAGAATCAAAGTGACCACAAGGAAACATTAAATGACAACATAGGATGGATAGAAACGCAACCACAGACAGAAAGAACTACAGAAAGACCAAGATAATTACAAAGACACACAAAATGGCCACGTCTTATATTGAGCCTATAAAAGGGACGTTTGATATGTCATGTGGAGGCTCCATGATGTATACCAGCTGGTTGAAGGCGTGTTAGTTGAGGTAAAGATCAACATACTTATCACACTAGCCACATAGTTGCTGATACAATTAATCATTTTATTTTCATTGAAACTCTTTCTCCAAGACAGTCTCCAGAGTGTATAGAAATAGAACTGCCTTTGAAAGTCCCGACAACATTTCCAGTTTTAGTTTTCTAATAAAATATGAGTAGTCTCCGGGAACACAAAGGCTTTCTTTGCTTTAACGTGGAGGCCTTATGCCGCGCGGGAGAAGAGGCAGGCTTCACCCTGAGACGTTGACTTATTTTGGATTTGTTTTGTATACAAAATATATTTTAATCCCTATTTTTATAGACTGTTGTACTAATGTTGATGATGTCGTAAAAAAAAAAAACTGTCCTTTACGGTGACTGTGCTCTTTGTTTTAAAGATGCAAATTTAAAATGATCTGTAATGTCAGACCTGCTTGAGACTCAACATGTGGGGTTAGTGCAATGACATGACATTTACATAGCCTTTTAGTTCTATAGGCCTACTACTATTATGGATATCCCAATAACCAAATCCATCATAACGTGCTATGTAAGTATATTTATATTTGTACTTTAAAAAAAAGAATGTAGTGAATGTCGTTTTGTTTGTGAGTGAAATAAAACTACATTCAATAAATACAATTAGTTAAAAAGGTAAAATAAAAACAAAATTAAGAGATATGTCGTGTTGTTTTGGTCAGAGACTCAGAGATGCCTGAAAGTTTGAATAAGCCTACATTTATTTATGATTAAGCATTTATTATCCTTTCTTTGTGAAGCCAGCAGTACTAGCTACAGCCATGAACTCTGTGCCTAATCATTTACCACAAACACCTGCCTGCTGCCAAAACAAGGAAACGACTCTTAATAAACGCTCACATCTTTTTAAATAATTAACAAACGGGTAACAAGCACAAATCATGATGAAAGCAGAAACATGTGTTGACATTTAAAGCCTTATTCCAGTTAAATCCCCATCGGTTCAACAGCAGTAATCATACTCACGATGTAAAGTATATTGAGGGCGCAGAGTGCGTTCTTGGTGCAAACGTATCCTCCGCAAACCATCTCTGCTCACCAGTAAGTCCTTAAAAATATAAATAAATTGATATATTCCTACTTTTCCCGGGTTTTTAAGGAAAAGCTTTCAGCCTCGAGGCTCTCCGGCTCCTTGTGGCTTTTTGCCCGCAGGTGGAAACCAGCGAGCGTTTCCTGAAAAAAAATCCAGCTCGCTGATTGGTCAGTCGCCTTCATTACACCTGAGTCATATCCTGATGCAGATTATTATTTTCCTATAGACATATTATTAAACTCAGATCAGTAGGACGCTTCAGGTTAAGGGTAACTAGATCTCTTTATCTAGTCTTTTCCACTTCACATTTACAAAACATTTTGATATGTTTTATTTTATATGGACGATATGTTTTTACTTTAAAAAAACACCTCCCTTACTTTTATGCGTTTGAGATAACAACATTCTTGACAAATAGAGATGTTTATGTTATTGTGTCTACCCTCCTTGATTCAAAATGGGATGGCCAACATCATAGTAACACCCTAGTTATAAGGGAATAATATTCAAAAACAAAACCTCCCTAATGACTATAACGTTTAATCAACACCTCCCTTATTGAAAACGTTATAAAGGTAGGATTTATTTAAGGACTGATGCTGCATTGGACTGTATGAGTTTCAGCTGCGTGTTCCCAATAAACTGGCAACTGAGTGTACGTATATGTTGTGTGTACAAATAGTTTTTGATCGCCATCTGCTGGACAAACAGTGTTACAACTTATTAAGTAAAACATGTCTATTGATGAATGAATGTATCTGTATTTTACTCAATTATCCTCACTGATCTTTAATTTACATTTAACACAGAAACATTTGATTGATTAAATGTAGAGCTGTCCATGGTCATTTAATTGAAATACCAATTTGAGTGTTCATAAAACATTTCTGTTTCATTTGCAAAATAAATGAAGATTGAACAGCATTTTAAATTAAATACCAGATTAACCTGGATTTAAATAAACAAAATATCAAATAATATTTGAGTCAATGGAAAGCAAGGGCAGACGATCAAGTGATTTGAAAGAGGAAAGAGGAAAACCCCATGTTTGTACATGTTCTTTTTGTTTTTACTCAATTCAAGTTCAGAGTTCAAGATTTCAAAAAGAAGTTCGAGTATCGTACCAAATGTCAAACACAATCATAAAAGACAGGTTATGGATACAGACATTCAATACAGAAATTATGTATTTTTCCTCATTTAAAACTAAAATATCCAGCTAAATGTTTCAACATGCTGAGAAAAAAAAGCACGTTTAAAACAACATAAGCTCCATAACAGCCATCTGGTGAACTCAAGACAAGAAGTCACTGACAAATCTGTTAACTATCTTGTTATTTTGTTAATACGTGTAATAATAAGACCTGTGATGGTTTCTTATTGTATGATGAAATGTGTTCCTGTAAAACAACAAGAGAACACGACTTAGTCAGTCTTACCACATTCTGCAAAAAGAAGAAGTGCATGACGTGTAATCCCTCACAGTGGGTTTCCTTTTGTCCTTAACCAAACCAAAGTGCACTCACGATATATTGCATTTAAACCACTGCCATGGTGTTAGTGTTGGTCTCTGAGGTGAGGTGCATTCTGTCTGGGATTAACCTGACAGGATAATGGAAGAAGAACTGAATTACGTGACGGTGACTTTCAAGACTAAGGGTAATTCTGCTCATGGTGAGTCATGAATTTTGTTTTGATGCTGTACATATTCTGTCTGCCCAACTGCACCTAGGGCAGCATTGGAAATAATATGTACTGTAATACTCACTGTAAGCACATATTTGAGGGTACTGCACACGGTTTTCACTGTATTATACTATGTAGAGCAGAAGCTAAAGGTACCATGAAGAAAACAAATGTAAGTGGATTTATTTAATAGATGCATTTATGAACTTTTACATGCAAACATAATATGATCCACTGTTCTACACTGTACAACTTCATTTAAAAAACAACTTTATAAACAGGACTTAATAAATGTTTTTACACTCAGTATACACAGCTCCAGTTAACCTGCTAAGGTTAAGAAGAAAAGACAGTATTTCATGTAAAAGCAACACCTCTAAACGTCTAGTGCCATGGTTCATTTATTATAAGTGCACTATTAACCACTTTTAATACTTCAGCTGTTTGCTATACAATTTCCACTGATAATGAATCAAAACACATATTTCAGATGTATGTTTCTTTGGTTTTGTGTTTCATATACCTCGGGTTTTGATACCTGTTAATGAGAACAGAAACCTTGTTGAAATACAGTCACACTGCAGAAAGGGAAGGGAGTGACTTTCAAAAGTCACTTATCTCACAACTTAAAGTTTACATTTCCTTCAAACTCTTTTGCATTTTGCAGAGAAACCGAAGGAAATGGAAGCAATCTACGATGAGGTGAAGATATTGGAGAAGAATATGTTGGATGCAGATCCTGCCATACCAGGTTCGTTATGGATCTAAAAAGGACAACAATTACCATAATTTGCCATGAATATTTTCCAATGAATTGATTGTTTTTCTGTTCTTTGTAGAAAAGGAAAAGAAAGCTCAAAGGTACACTCTGCTTCATCTGGTGGCAGCAGCTTTGGGGATACTTTGTTTCATTTTGGTATCGACCTTCATCGCCGTCATTATCCATTGTAAGTCTGTCTACCTGATTACATGGTTTAGTTTAGTTAAAACAACAAGTGAGTGCAAAGGTAACAGTTTCCTCTCTTAATGCAGTCAACACAGTCATGTCAGAGCAGCACAGAGAAGGAAACAACTTGATGACAGAGAATCTGCAGCTGCGGACAGAAATGACGGATTTAGAGAGACGGGGAGAAGAGCTGACCAGAGAGAGAGAACAACTCAACTGGACCCTCGGAGTCATCATGGAATATCAAGACCTCCCTGTGAAAACACTCTGCCCACAGAAAGGTAAACACATGGTGTCATTGGTGAAAGGGATTAACTCAAGTTAAGTACATGTTTTAGGTATGTGTGCTTTACTTGAATCACTTTTGCTCCAGTGCATCTCAAAGGGAAATACTTTTTACTCCATTGTTATTGTCTGACAGTTTAAGTTACTTTTTAGATTACAACTTTACAGAGAAAGCTATTTTAAGGAGAGCCAATTATCCCTTTTGGTTATTTTTCCCTTTCCTGTATTGTGTTATGCACGGTTTTGTTCATTGTAAAGGGTCTGCAAAGTTACCTCCAAACACTCCCCACCCTCCTGAAACGCCTCCATAAGACTCATTTATTTACTTCCGTAACATAATGACATCACTGTGTAACCCTCATGCTTTTATTGGCTAGCGCTCCAACACATTGTACATGATAGGCTAAGGGTTGGGACATCTCTAAGCAGCTACCCAATCAGAGCAGACTGGGCTCTGGTATCAGACAGAGGGTGAACAGAGGTGCTGCAGCACAGGCAGTATGAGAAAAATAAAGACCTTTTTGAACATGAAAGCAGGTAAACATGTCTCAATAGTGGCACAAAATACAATTATGAACCTGAAATGAGCATCTCCTTTAAATGTCTGTGACTGAAGGATGGAATGCTCCTTTATGCCTTCAGAAAAGTCTCCTTCTAAAACCCCGTTGACTAATGTGTAAAATGCATTGTCACAAAGCTTAAAACAGGGATACAACATATATTCCAGTTGGCTTTTAATTTAAAGTTAACTTTTTAGACAAACACTAAGTATTAATTCAAAAACATTATATAAAATCGTAAAACACTCAAAGGAAACATAATACATATTACACAGACTGCACAATGTCTACTTTTATTTTTCCTTCATGGCTTGGGAAAAGTCTCATTCTAAAACCCTCGTGGCTAATGTGTAAAACACATCGTCGCAAAGCTCAAAACACGGATAAAGAGTTGTTTTCCAGCTGTTTTTTGGTTCAAAGTAAACTTTTTAAACACACAAAGTTCTAAGAGGATATCAATGCTACAAGCCTGAGGATTTTGAAACAATATACTACCCACCAATATATAAAGTTATTCAAATTAGCACAACTTTATTAATCTACAAGAGTCAAATGCAACATACACAAGGATGCAGTAATAATAATTTTGTCTTTCTTTAACTACTATTTGCTAATAATGATTCATAAGTTAGGTTGTTGTGGACTATTTAATTGTGCAGTATTTGTACTTTTATTTAAATTATTTAAAGTATTTCAGAGGTCTGTTTGGATGTTTGTCATCGCTCGTCTACCAAGCCACTTACTTCTGAGCTCTTAACTTGTTAATATAACCACTACCTTTTTATTTCATTTGGATTTGTATACATTTTCCTTGTGAACATTGTTGAAAAACATAATTAATCTTTCAGAATTTGTACATTTTGGCACAAAAATGCTTTTATTTTGAGTGAAATAAGCTGTTTTAAGAAAGGGAAGGATGATACTTATTTTATATGTAGTAGAAAATGACTATGATTGTGTTGTCTCTTGTCCAACAGTGTGTAAACCTTGCCTGGACGGCTGGGTGCTGTTTCAGTCAAACTGTTACCTGTTTACATCAGGTACTTGGTCCTCCGAATGGAAGGCTTGGCAGGATAGCCGCTCTGATTGCCAAAACATGCATGCAGATCTGGTGGTGATTGAGAGCCTCGAGGAACAGGCAAGAACCATTTGATTTAATTTGTAATGTTATGCTCAAATAAAGCCAGAGAGCATCTCCATCTCTGTTTCATGGCCAGAAAATATACTCTGTGACCACTGACCACATACAACTGCCAAAAAAGACACTAAAGATGATTGCTTAAGAATATATTATGCAGTAAACCATATAGTGTAAATATTGTGTTAATTTCTCTTAAATTCCCACTCACAGATGAATTCTGCATTTTAAACAATTTAAAATAAATCTCATTTATGTAATCCTTTCTGCTATGTTTTTTAATGTTCGTTTCTGTCTTTTAATGTGTATTGTTTTTTTTTGTGATTGTGATTTATTGCATCTTTTTGTATGAAATGTGTTGCAGCAATCTAAATTATAGTTATATTTTATATGACACTTTTCTATATTGACAACTGTATCAAAACATCTAGGAATTCATCAATAACCACACAGAGCACTATAATGATGATAATCATGGATATTGGATCGGCTTGAGCAAGACGGGCACGTGGACGTGGGTAGATGGACGCAACCTCACTGTGACGTAAGCACACAAAAACACTCACGATCACTGTGATTTAGACACATGTCTTTATCACAGGTTGGCAGCCTGTTCCCCCTGTGTGCTGCATGTTGAACTTTGTGTGACTGGGTTTTAGTGAAATATGACACACAGGGAAGATTATGCAAAAATGGAGAAACACCTTTCAACATGTCGGTCTCCTTCAGTAACACCAAAGACAAACCTTGCCAATTTGTATCTGTATATTTCCAATATTCTCTATTTGTTGCCATTAGATAATGTCAAATTTAAATATTTTAGTATAACTTTTCAGAGAACTTTTCAAAATGTTCTCACAATAATGGATGTTTTGTCATAATGTCATTCATAACCTGATTTCTATAACACCGTATACCTAAAAAAACATAGCTTAAAATGATTTTGTTCATGTTTTCTTTTTGAATTTTTGAACGATACAAAGAGATATCCTAAATTCCCTCTATAAAAGCGTTGTTTCTAGTATGTCAACAAATTCAAACAAGAATTTTGAAACCAATGTTTATATATCTAGGCCTCAGTTCCAGTTACCGATGACCCACTCCCCCAAATCAAGTGGCTCATTGGGAATTGGGGGTGAGGCCTACAGCCCTGTATGTCAGTTACCTATATAGTAAGATAGAGCCTAATCTTGATGTTCAAATTACAGTAAACCTGACGGCCAAAAAAGCGAACAAATGTATTTGCAAAAACATTTGTCACTGATTGATTCCATGATCTTTTTTCCTTCACCAGGTTCTGGAAACAACAAGATGGCTGCGGAGGGAATTGTGTTTTGAGTCAGCAGAAAGCAGATCCTCCGGCCAACTGGTGCGGAAGGAGCTGCTGGATGAAGAACCGCTGGATCTGTGAAACAAGAGCTTTGATCAAACAAGATTAGGCTTTGACTATATCATCCAAATGGGTTATTTAACATTCAATACTTCTTCTTTATGTCTTCCTCTCAAAGCTGTCTTATAGTGTTTCTCCTGTTTGAGTTTTTTCCTTACTGTCTTTTTGTAAATTATTGCCAGTTCTACAAATAATGCAGAGTACTACTTGAGATATGGTATGCTTCAAAACATGTGTGTGTGTTAAAGAAAGTAAATAAAGACTATCCATCCAATATCCATGTGTTTTACTTTGTACTGTGTATGTGTTATAACATGCTCATCATCCTATACATCTATACTTGTTGGCCACACGTGTACAAGCTGATGCAATGTTACATCATGTTCAAGGTACACGGTCATATGTGTTCATTCAACTGTATGTAGCATTGAGCTGATATTAAGTTGTGTTGTTGTACTGGATTTTAAAAAAGTAGGACACAAATTAGAAACAATATAATTCAATCTAGTACAACTTGAATGAATAATTTAATAAACACATGTCTCCTTGTTTGCTCCTGTGTGAGTAATGTTTACCAAACACTACAGTGCCCCTCTCTTTTAGGAAACTTCTGAGCCCTGTTGGAAGAAGTACTCAATACTATGGTCCTAAAATACTTCATTATATGTGAAGGTCGTGATTTCACGTTGTTCTTAAGTAAAAGTGCAAAAGTAATAGCAACAAAATATACTTAAAGTACAGAAAGTAAAGTAACTCATTCTGCACAATGACCCGTTTCAGAATAATATAGTACAGAAGTTTTATCTGCTAAATATACTTCAAGTATCAAATGTAAAAGTACTTGTTGCAGAATGAATCTTCTCACAGTATTTTATTTTTATGGTTATTATGTTATCCTGTTTTTATACATTTAGGAGTATTTTACTGTTCACAGTTTGTCAGTACTGCATTATACCATATCAACATATTGTGTTTTTATGCGTTCAAAGTAACTTGGAGTGTATAAATAAATGTAGTGGTGTAAAACGTATGTTATTCACATTTTTTCAAATGAAGTGGAGTATATGTATAAAGTAATATGTCAAAAAAGTCCTTATGTACAATACTTGTGTATAATATACTGACTTTTGTGATGTCTTCCACTGATTCTGAGCCATCGTATGTAGTCCGTAGAAACAAATGGTGTTTAGGCAGAGTGTTGGACAGACAGGGGAGGAAAGGCCAACAAATTGTTGACAATATATGACCTCCATATGAGGTCGGCCCAGACTCTAGGGGTTTTTAAAACAAAACTAAAGACTCACTTCTTCTCCCTGGCATTCTAGTCCGAGCAGAGTAAGACTACGGACAATTCCCTGTGTTGGATTTTTATATTTGTTGTGGTAATTTATTGTCTTCTGTTCTTTGCGAATATAGAAATGTGTTATTTATTATTTGCATGTACAGCACTTTGGTCTCGACTAAAAATCGTTTTAAAATGTGCTTTATAAATAAAACCTGATTTGATTTGATTTAATTTGACAACATCAAAAAGGCAGAATATTGCAAGCCTTTTTTTTAGCATGGTGACAATAAGTGATTTCATCTCATCAATGATGTGTATTGCAACCCTGATTATCAGTAACAATAACCAGATGATGAACCTGACAAGTTAAAAGGTGAACTTCAGTAAGAGATACAGTTTAAATGTGTCAACTTCCTGTATCGCAACATTGTGTACATTTGGTTGTTACAGCAGCAGAGGTACTTCTGAAAACACACAATACAGACATGTTGTGTTGAAAAGAGTTTATTTAATAGATGCATTGGTAAACTTTGAGATGCAAAACGTAATATTATCCACTGTTCTACAACTTCATTTAAAACAGCTTTATAAACAGGACTGAATAAATGTTTCTCGACTCAGTATACACAGCTCCAGTTAACCTGCTAAGGTTAAGAAAAAAAGACGGTATTTCATGTAAAAGCAATACCTCTGAACGTCTAGTGCCATGGTTCATTTATTATAAGAGTCATTTACATTGAGAAATATATTTATTATTTAATATATTAAGATAAATATTGTTCTCACTTCAACAAATGAAGTTGATCCATGATATCTGATGTGTTTGGCTGTAATATTCAATTATTGCATAGATTTAGGGTCTAAACTTAAATAAAGTAGACTAAGCCTGAAATGAATCTCTGTGTGATATAACAATACGTGGCCTGATAAAATGAACTACAGAATAAGTGCACCATTAACTACTTTTACTACTTCAGCTGTTTGCTCTACATTTTCCACTGATAATGAATCAAAACACATATTTCAGATGTATGTTTCTTTGGTTTCCTCTTTCATCTACCTCGGGTTTTGACACCCTTTAATGAGAACAGAAACCTTGTCACTTGAAATTAAGTCACACTGCAGAAAAGGGAAGGAAGTGACTTTCAAAAGTCACTTATCTCACAACTTACAGTTCTAATTTCCTTCAAACTCTTTTGCATTTTGCAGAGAAAACGAACGAAATGGAAGCAATCTGCGATGAGCTGCAGACATTGGAGAATAATGTGTTGGATGCAGATCCTGCCATACCAGGTTCGTTATGGATCTAAAAAGGACAAAAATAACCATAATTTGCCATGAATTTTTTTTATGAATTGATTGTTTTTCTGTTCTTTGTAGAAAAGGAAAAGAAAGCTCAAAGGTACACTCTGCTTCATCTGGTGGCAATAGCTTTGGGGATTATTGGTTTCATCTTGGTGTCGACCTTCATCGCCGTCAGAATCCACTGTAAGTCTGTCTACCTGATTTCATGGTTTCGTTTAGTTAAAACAACAAGTGAGTGCAAAGGTAACAGTTTCCTCCTTTAATCGGTCAACACAGTCATGTCAGAGCAGCACAGAGAAGGAAACAACTTGATGACAGAGATTCTGCAGCTGCAGACAGAAATGACGGATTTAGAGAGACGGGGAGAAGAGCTGACCAGAGAGAGAGACCAACTCAACTGGACCCTCGGAGTCATCATGGAATATCAAGACCTCCCTGTGAAAACACTCTGCCCACAGAAAGGTAAACACATGGTGTCATTGGTGAAATGGATTAACTCAAGTTAAGTACATGTTTTAGGTATGTGTGCTTTACTTGAGTCACTTTTGCTCCAGTGCATCTCAAAGGGAAATACTTTTTACTCCATTGTTATTGTCTGACAGTTTAAGTTACTTTTTAGATTACAACTTTACAGAGAAAGCTATTTTAAAGAGACCCAATTATCCTTTTGGGTTATTTTTCCCTTTCCGGTATTGTGTTATGCACGGTTTTGTTCATTGTAAAGGGTCTGCAAAGTTACCTCCAAACATTCCCCACCCTCCTGAAAGGCCTCCATAAGACTCATTTATTTACTTCCGTAACATAATGACATCACTGTGTAACCCTCATGCTTTTATTGGCTAGCGCTCCAACACATTGTACATGATAGGCTAAGGGGTGGGACATCTCTAAGCAGCTACCCAATCAGAGCAGACTGGGCTCTGGTATCACACAGAGGGTGAACAGAGGTGCTGCAGCACAGGCAGTATGAGAAAAATAAAGACCTTTTTGAACATGAAAGCATGAAAACATGTCTCAATAGTGGCACAAAATACAATTATGAACCTGAAATGAGCATCTCCTTTAAATGTCTGTGACTGAAGGATGTAATGCTCCTTTATGCCTTGAGAAAAGTCTCCTTCTAAAACCCTGTTGACTAATGTGTAAAATGCATCGTCACAAAGCTTAAAACAGGGATACAACATATATTCCAGTTGGCTTTTAATTTAAAGTTAACTTTTTAGACAAACACTAAGTACTAATTCAAAAACATTATATAAAATCGTAAAACACTCACAGGAAACATATTACATATTACACAGACTGCACAATGTCTACTTTTATTTTTCCTTCATGGCTTGGGAAAAGTCTCATTCTAAAACCCTCGTGGCTAATGTGTAAAACACATCGTCGCAAAGCTCAAAACACGGATAAAGAGTTGTTTTCCAGCTGTTTTTTTGTTCAAAGTAAACTTTTTAAACACACAAAGTTCTAAGAGGATATCAATGCTACAAGCCTGAGGATTTTGAAACAATATACTACCCACCAATATATAAAGTTATTCAAATTAGCACAACTTTATTAATCTACAAGAGTCAAATGCAACATACACAAGGATGCAGTAATAATAATTTTGTCTTTCTTTAACTACTATTTGCTAATAATGATTCATAAGTTAGGTTGTTGTGGACTATTTAAGTGTGCAGTATTTGTACTTTTATTTAAATTATTTTAAGTATTTCAGAGGTCTGTTTGGATGTTTGTCATCGCTCGTCTACCGAGCCACTTACTTCTGAGCTCTTAACTTGTTAATATAACCACTACCTTTTTATTTCATTTGGATTTGTATACATTTTCCTTGTGAACATTGTTGAAAAACATAATTAATCTTTCAGAATTTGTACATTTTGGCACAAAAATGCTTTTATTTTGAGTGAAATAAGCTGTTTTAAGAAAGGGAAGGATGATACTTATTTTATATGTAGTAGAAAATGACTATGATTGTGTTGTCTCTTGTCCAACAGTGTGTAAACCTTGCCTGGACGGCTGGGTGCTGTTTCAGTCAAACTGTTACCTGTTTACATCAGGTACTTGGCCCTCCAATTGGAAGGCTTGGCAGGATAGCCGCTCTGATTGCCAAAACATGCATGCAGATCTGGTGGTGATTGAGAGCCTCGAGGAACAGGCAAGAACGATTTGATTTAATTTGTAACGTCATGCTCAAATAAAGCCAGAGAGCATCTCCACCTCTGTTTCATGGCCAGAAAATATACTGTGTGACCACTGACCACATACAACTGCCAAAAAAGACACTAAAGATGATTGCTTCAGAATATATTATGCAGTAAACCATATAGTGTAAATATTGTGTTAATTTCTCTTAAATCCCACTCACAGTTGAATTCTGCATTTTAAACATTTTAAAATAAATCTCATTTATGTAATCCTTTCTGCTATGTTTTTTAATGTTCGTTTCTGTCTTTTAATGTGTATTGTTTTTCTTTGTGATTTATTGCATATTTTTGTATGAAATATGTTGCAGCACTCTAAATTATAGTTATATTTTATATGACACTTTTCTATATTGACAACTGTATCAAAACATCTAGGAATTCATCAATAACCACACAGAGCACTATGATGATAACAATCATGGATATTGGATCGGCTTGAGCAAGACGGGCACGTGGACGTGGGTAGATGGACGCAACCTCACTGTGACGTAAGCACACAAAAACACTCACGATCACTCAAAAGCTGCCACATGCAGGACATCGTCACCACAGTGATTTAGACACATGTCTTTATCACAGGTTGGCAGCCTGTTCCCCCTGTGTGCTGCATTTTGAACTTTGTGTGACTGGGTTTTAGTGAAATATGACACAGGGAAGATTATGCAAAAATGGAGAAACACCTTTCAACATGTCGGTCTCCTTCAGTAACACCAAAGACAAACCTTGCCAGAGAAAGCAAGAGGGAGGGAGAAACAAACGCAGCACAGTATCAAAAGTAAAGGTGTGACACCAGAGGCAAATGTCCTTAAGACATAAAACAAAGGCCACTTCCAAAATGCACATTGATTTTACTATACTTTGCCAATTTGTATCTGTATATTTCCAATATTCTCTATTTGTTGCCATTAGATAATGTCAAATTTAAATATTTTAGTATAACTTTTCAGAGAACTTTTCAAAATGTTCTCACAATAATGGATGTTTTGTCATAATGTCATTCATAACCTGATTTCTATAACACCGTATACCTAAAAAAACATAGCTTAAAATGATTTTCTTTTTGAATTTTTGAACGATACAAAGAGATATCCTAAATTCCCTCTATAAAAACGTTGTTTCTAGTATGTCAACAAATTCAAACAAGAATTTTGAAACCAATGTTTATATATTTGGCCTCAGTTCCAGTTACCGATGACCCACTCCCCCAAATCAAGTGGCTCATTGGGAATTGGGGGTGAGGCCTAGGTCAGTTACCTATATAGTAAGATAGAGCCTAATCTTGATGTTCAAATTACAGTAAACCTGACGGCCAAGAAAGCGAACAAATGTATTTGCAAAAACATTTGTAACATAGATTGATTCCATGATCTTTTTTCCTTCACCAGGTTCTGGAAACAACAAGATGGCTGCAACAGAGGGAATTGTGTTTTGAGTCAGCAGAAAGCAGATCCTCTGGCCAACTGGTGCAGAAGGGGCTGCTCGATGAATAACCGCTGGATCTGTGAAACAAGAGCTTTGATCAAACAAGATTAGGCTTTGACTATATCATCCAAATGCGTTATTTAACATTCAATACTTCTTCTTTATGTCTTCCTCTCAAAGCTGTCTTATAGTGTTTCTCCTGTTTGAGTTTTTTCCTTACTGTCTTTTTGTAAATTATCCCCAGTTCTACAAATGATGCAGAGTACTCCATTACCTTTGAGATATGGTATGCTTCAATACATGTGTGTGTGTATTAAAGAAAGTAAATAAAGACTATCCATCCAATATCCATGTGTTTTACTTTGTACTGTGTATGTGTTATAACATGCTCATCATCCTATACATCTATACTTGTTGGCCACACGTGTACAAGCTGATGCAATGTTACATCATGTTCAAGGTACACGGTCATATGTGTTAATTCAACTATATGCAGCATTGAGCTGATATTAAGTTGTGTTGTTGTACTGGATTTTAAAAAAGTAGGACACAAATTAGAAACAATATAATTCAATCTAGTACAACTTGAATGAATAATTTAATAAACACATGTCTCCTTGTTTGCTCCTGTGTGAGTAATGTTTACCAAACACTACAGTGCCCCTCTCTTTTAGGAAACTTCTGAGCCCTGTTGGAAGAAGTACTCAATACTTTGGTCCTAAAATACTTCATTATATGTGAAGGTCGTGATTTCACGTTGTTCTTAAGTAAAAGTGCAAAAGTAATAGCAACAAAATATACTTAAAGTACAGAAAGTAAAGTAACTCATTCTGCACAATGACCCGTTTCAGAATAATATAGTACAGAAGTTTTATCTGCTAAATGTACTTCAAGTATCAAATGTAAAAGTACTTGTTGCAGAATGAATCTTCTCACAGTATTTTATTTTTATGGTTATTATGTTATCCTGTTTTTATACATTTAGGAGTATTTTACTGTTCACAGTTTGTCAGTACTGCATTATACCATATCAACATATTGTGTTTTTATGCGTTCAAAGTAACTTGGAGTGTATAAATAAATGTAGTGGTGTAAAACGTATGTTATTCACATTTTTTCAAATGAAGTGGAGTATATGTATAAAGTAATATGTCAAAAAAGTCCTTATGTACAATACTTGTGTATAATATAGTGACTTTTGTGATGTCTTCCACTGATTCTGAGCCATCGTATGTAGTCCGTAGAAACAAATGGTGCTTGGGCAGAGTGTTGGACAGACAGGGGAGGAAAGGCCAACAAATTGTTGACAATATATGACCTCCATATGAGGTCGGCCCAGACTTTAGGGGTTTTTAAAACAAAACTAAAGACTCACTTCTTCTCCCTGGCATTCTAGTCCGAGCAGAGTATGACTACGGACAATTCCCTGTGTTGGATTTTTATATTTGTTGTGGTAATTTATTGTCTTCTGTTCTTTGCGAATATAGTAATGTGTTATTTATTATTTGCATGTACAGCACTTTGGTCTCGACTAAAAATCGTTTTAAAATGTGCTTTATAAATAAAACCTGATTTGATTTGATTTAATTTGACAACATCAAAAAGGCAGAATATTGCAAGCCTTTTTTTTAGCATGGTGACAATAAGTGATTTCATCTCATCAATGATGTGTATTGCAACCCTGATTATCAGTAACAATAACCAGATGATGAACCTGACAAGTTAAAAGGTGAACTTCAGTAAGAGATACAGTTTAAATGTGTCAACTTCCTGTATCGCAACATTGTGTACATTTGGTTGTTACAGCAGCAGAGGTACTTCTGAAAACACACAATACAGACATGTTGTGTTGAAAAGAGTTTATTTAATAGATGCATTGGTAAACTTTGAGATGCAAAACGTAATATTATCCACTGTTCTACAACTTCATTTAAAACAGCTTTATAAACAGGACTGAATAAATGTTTCTCGACTCAGTATACACAGCTCCAGTTAACCTGCTAAGGTTAAGAAAAAAAGACGGTATTTCATGTAAAAGCAATACCTCTAAACGTCTAGTGCCATGGTTCATTTATTATAAGAGTCATTTACATTGAGAAATATATTTATTATTTAATATATTAAGATAAATATTGTTCTCACTTCAACAAATGAAGTTGATCCATGATATCTGATGTGTTTGGCTGTAATATTCAATTATTGCATAGATTTAGGGTCTAAACTTAAATAAAGTAGACTAAGCCTGAAATGAATCTCTGTGTGATATAACAATACGTGGCCTGATAAAATGAACTACAGAATAAGTGCACCATTAACTACTTTTACTACTTCAGCTGTTTGCTCTACATTTTCCACTGATAATGAATCAAAACACATATTTCAGATGTATGTTTCTTTGGTTTCCTCTTTCATCTACCTCGGGTTTTGACACCCTTTAATGAGAACAGAAACCTTGTCACTTGAAATTAAGTCACACTGCAGAAAAGGGAAGGGAGTGACTTTCAAAAGTCACTTATCTCACAACTTACAGTTCTAATTTCCTTCAAACTCTTTTGCATTTTGCAGAGAAAACGAACGAAATGGAAGCAATCTACGATGAGGTGAAGATATTGGAGAATAATGTGTTGGATGCAGATCCTGCCATACCAGGTTAGTTATGGATCTAAAAAGGACAAAAATAACGATAATTTGCCATGAATTTTTTTAATGAATTGATTGTTTTTCTGTTCTTTGTAGAAAAGGAAAAGAAAGCTCAAAGGTACACTCTGCTTCATCTGGTGGCAATAGCTTTGGGGATTATTGGTTTCATCTTGGTGTCGACCTTCATCGCCGTCAGAATCCACTGTAAGTCTGTCTACCTGATTTCATTAGTTAAAACAACAAGTGAGTGCAAAGGTAACAGTGTCCTCCTTTAATCGGTAAACACAGTCATGTCAGAGCAGCACAGAGAAGGAAACAACTTGATGACAGAGATTCTGCAGCTGCAGACAGAAATGACGGATTTAGAGAGACGGGGAGAAGAGCTGACCAGAGAGAGAGACCAGCTCAACTGGACCCTCGGAGTCATCATGGAATATCAAGACCTCCCTGTGAAAACACTCTGCCCACAGAAAGGTAAACACATGGTGTCATTGGTGAAAGGGATTAACTCAAGTTAAGTACATGTTTTAGGTATGTGTGCTTTACTTGAGTCACTTTTGCTCCAGTGCATCTCAAAGGGAAATACTTTTTACTTCATTGTTATTGTCTGACAGTTTAAGTTACTTTTTAGATTACAACTTTACAGAGAAAGCTTTTTTAAGGAGAGCCAATTATCCCTTTTGGTTATTTTTCCCTTTCCTGTATTGTGTAATGCACGATTCTGTTCATTGTAAAGGGTCTGCAAAGTTACCTCCAAACACTCCCCACCCTCCTGAAACACCTCCATAAGACTCATTTATTTACTTCCGTAACATAATGACATCACTGTGTAACCCTCATGCTTTTATTGGCTAGCGCTCCAAAACATTGTACATGATAGGCTAAGGGGTGGGACATCTCTAAGCAGCTACCCAATCAGAGCAGACTGGGCTCTGGTATCACACAGAGGGTGAACAGAGGTGCTGCAGCACAGGCAGTATGAGAAAAATAAAGACCTTTTTGAACATGAAAGCAGGTAAACATGTCTCAATAGTGGCACAAAATACAATTATGAACCTAAAATGAGCATCTCCTTTAAATGTCTATGACTGAAGGATGTAATGCTCCTTTATGCCTTGAGAAAAGTCTCCTTCTAAAACCCCGTTGACTAATGTGTAAAATGCATCGTCACAAAGCTTAAAACAGGGATACAACATATATTCCAGTTGGCTTTTAATTTAAAGTTAACTTTTTACACAAACACTAAGTACTCATTCAAAAACATTATATCAAATCGTAAAACACTCAAAGGAAACATATTACATATTACACAGACTGCACAATGTCTACTTTTATTTTTCCTTCATGGCTTGAGAAAAGTCTCATTCTAAAACCCTCGTGGCTAATGTGTAAAACACATCGTCGCAAAGCTCAAAACACGGATAAAGAGTTGTTTTCCAGCTGTTTTTTGTTCAAAGTAAACTTTTTAAACACACAAAGTTCTAAGAGGATATCAATGCTACAAGCCTGAGGATTTTGAAACAATATACTACCCACCAATATATAAAGTTATTCAAATTAGCACAACTTTATTAATCTACAAGAGTCAAATGCAACATACACAAGAATGCAGTAATAATAATTTTGTCTTTCTTTAACTACTATTTGCTAATAATGATTCATAAGTTAGGTTGTTGTGGACTATTTAAGTGTGCAGTATTTGTACTTTTATTTAAATTATTTTAAGTATTTCAGGGGTCTGTTTGGATGTTTGTCATCGCTTGTCTACCGAGCCACTTACTTCTGAGCTCTTAACTTGTTAATATAACCACTACCTTTTATTTCATTTGGATTTGTATACATGTTCCTTGTGAACATTGTTGAAAAACATAATTAATCTTTCAGAATTTGTACATTTTGGCACAAAAATGCTTTTATTTTGAGTGAAATAAGCTGTTTTAAGAAAGAGAAGGATGATACTTATTTTATATGTAGTAGAAAATGACTATGATTGTGTTGTCTCTTGTCCAACAGTGTGTAAACCTTGCCTGGACGGCTGGGTGCTGTTTCAGTCAAACTGTTACCTGTTTACATCAGGTACTTGGTCCTCCGATTGGAAGGCTTGGCAGGATAGCCGCTCTGATTGCCAACGCATGCATGCAGATCTGGTGGTGATTGAGAGCCTCGAGGAACAGGCAAGAACGATTTGATTTAATTTGTAATGTCATGCTCAAATAAAGCCAGAGAGCATCTCCACCTCTGTTTCATGGCCAGAAAATATACTGTGTGACCACTGACCACATACAACTGCCAAAAAAGACACTAAAGATGATTGCTTCAGAATATATTATGAAGTAAACCATATAGTGTAAATATTGTGTTCATTTCTCTTAAATTCCCACTCACAGATGAATTCTGCATTTTAAACATTTTAAAATAAATCTAATTTATGTAATCCTTTCTGCTATGTTTTTTAATGTTCGTTTCTGTCTTTTAATGTGTATTGTTTTTCTTTGTGATTGTGATTTATTGCATCTTTTTGTATGAAATGTTTGTAGCAATCTAAATTATAGTTATATTTTATATGACACTTTTCTATATTGACAACTGTATCAAAACATCTAGGAATTCATCAATAACCACACAGAGCACTATAATGATGATAATTATGGATATTGGATCGGCTTGAGCAAGACGGGCACGTGGACGTGGGTAGATGGACGCAACCTCACTGTGACGTAAGCACACAAAAACACTCACGATCACTCAAAAGCTGCCACATGCAGAACATCGTCACCACTGTGATTTAGACACATGTCTTTATCACAGGTTGGCAGCCTGTTCCCCCTGTGTGCTGCATTTTGAACTTTGTGTGACTGGGTTTTAGTGAAATATGACACACAGGGAAGATTATGCAAAAATGGAGAAACACCTTTCAACATGTCGGTCTCCTTCAGTAACACCAAAGACAAACCTTGCTAGAGAAAGCAAGAGGGAGGGAGAAACAAACGCAACACAGTATCAAAAGTAAAGGTGTGACACCAGAGGCAAATGTCCTTAAGACATAAAAAAAGGACCACTTCCAAAATGCACATTGATTTTACTATACTTTGCCAATTTGTATCTATATATTTCCAATATTCTCTATTTGTGCCATTAGATAATGTCAAATTTAAATATTTTAGTATAACTTTTCAGAGAACTTTTCAAAATGTTCTCACAATAATGGAGGTTTTGTCATAATGTCATTCATAACCTGATTTCTATAACACCGTATACCTAAAAAACATAGCTTAAAATGATTTTGTTCATGTTTTCTTTTTGAATTTTTGAACGATACAAAGAGATATCCTAAATTCCCTCTATAAAAATGTTGTTTCTAGTATGTCAACAAATTCAAACAAGAATTTTGAAACCAATGTTTATATATCTAGGCCTCAGTTCCAGTTACCGATGACCCACTCCCCCAAATCAAGTGGCTCATTGGGAATTGGGGGTGAGGCCTATGTCAGTTACCTATATAGTAAGATAGAGCCTAATCTTGATGTTCAAATTACAGTAAACCTGACGGCCAAGAAAGCGAACAAATGTATTTGCAAAAACATTTGTCACTGATTGATTCCATGATCTCTTTTCCTTCACCAGGTTCTGGAAACAACAAGATGGCTGCGAAGGGAATTGTGTTTTGAGTCAGCAGAAAGCAGATCCTCCGGCCAACTGGTGCGGAAGGAGCTGCTGGATGAAGAACCGCTGGATCTGTGAAACAAGAGCTTTGATCAAACAAGATTAGGCTTTGACTATATCATCCAAATGGGTTATTTAACATTCAATACTTCTTCTTTATGTCTTCCTCTCAAAGCTGTCTTATAGTGTTTCTCCTGTTTGAGTTTTTTCCTTACTGTCTTTTTGTAAATTATTGCCAGTTCTACAAATGCTGCAGAGTACTACTTGAGATATGATATGCTTCAAAACATGTGTGTGTGTTAAAGAAAGTAAATAAAGACTATCCATCCAATATCCATGTGTTTTACTTTGTACTGTGTATGTGTTATAACATGCTCATCATCCTATACATCTATACTTGTTGGCCACACGTGTACAAGCTGATGCAATGTTACATCATGTTCAAGGTACACGGTCATATGTGTTATAATTCAACTATATGCAGCAGTGAGCTGATATTAAGTTGTGTTGTTGTACTGGATTTTTAAAAAGTAGGACTAAAATTAGAAACAATATAATTCAATCTAGTACAACTTGAATGAATAATTTAATAAACACATGTCTCCTTGTTTGCTCCTGTGTGAGTAATGTTTACCAAACACTACAGTGCACCTCTCTTTTAGGAAACTTCTGAGCCCTGTTGGAAGAAGTACTCAATACTATGGTCCTAAAATACTTCATTATATGTGAACGTCGTGATTTCACGTTGTTCTTAAGTAAAAGTGCAAAAGTAATAGCAACAAAATATACTTAAAGTACAGAAAGTAAAGTAACTCATTCTGCACAATGACCCGTTTCAGAATAATATAGTACAGAAGTTTTATCTGCTAAATGTACTTCAAGTATCAAATGTAAAAGTACTTGTTGCATAATTAACCTTCTCACAGTATTATATTTCTATGTTTATTATGTTATCCTGTTTTTATATTTGTTTAGGAGTATTTTACTGTTCACAGTTTGTCAGTACTGCATTATACCATATAAATATCATCATATCATTGTTATGCCTGTTTTATAACTGGGAGTGTATAAATAAAGGTAGCGGTATAAAATGTATGTCTTTCATCTTTCAAATGAAGTGGAGTAAAGTACAAATATTTCAGAAAAGTCCTTATGTACAATACTTGTGTATAATATACTGACTTTTGTGATGTCTACCACTGATTCTGAGCAATCATATTTATTTAGTCCGTAGAAACCAATGGTGTTTGGGCAGAGTGTTCGACAGACAGGGGAGGAAAGGCCAACAAATTGTTGACAACATCAAAAAAGCAGAATATTGCAAGCCTTTTTTTTAGCATGGTGACAATAAGTGATTTCATCTCATCAATGATGTGTATTGTAACCCTGATTATCAGTAACCATAACCAGATGATGAACCTGACAAGTTAAAAGGTGAACTTCAGTAAGAGATACAGTTTAAATGTGTCAACTTCCTGTTTCGCAACAGTGTGTACATTTGGTTGTTACAGCAGCTGAGGTACTTCTGAAAACACACATTAATTAAATAGGAACATCTTGTGTAATTAATGCCCCAAAGATGAAGCTCCAACCTCTCTGTTTGAAGTAATCAAAAAACTGATAGGTTGCAATAAACAGAGTGTAAAGGGGAAGAGGAACCTCTACTTTGTTTGAAAATGTTTTCAGTCACACTCTCAATCTCATTGTCTGAACCATACGCTGATCTTTGACTTTTAAGGATGGAGGAAGAAATCGAGTATTCTACGGTTGTTTTTAGAGATGTACGTGCAGCTCCAAAAGGTAAGGGACTGTTGCTCTATTAAAAGTGTAGACTTTTTAATATCTATTTAAGGGTTCTGTGTGGGAGAATCAAACTGTTCTAGTCACATAAATAAGTTGTTTTCACTCGTTTGCAAGATTTCAAAAGCTCTGTGAATGAACACAAAGTTTGAAATGTAAAGTAATGTCACTTCTATGATGCACATTATCGTACATACAAGTTTAATTTACTTTTATCAACACCACAATTTCAAGTAATTGATTTTCTCCATAGTGTTGCTGCAGGAATTTGAAAGTGAAACAAGCACCAAAGCAGCAAATGCATCTTCCGGAAGTTGTTAAATCTCTTTAAACAATCGACAAAAAGGATCACACAGGTGTCCAAATGAGATACACAGTCTAGGGTACATCCAAACACGATGCAACAAAAAAGAGGCTTACTCAAGACAGCAAAAACACTATGATTTCCAAATGATACGTACTTAATTCTTCTGTCCTCTCTGATGTAATATCGAAAACTGTTTGACGTGCAGCACCACCACCATTGAAAGAAATAATTTATAATATTTGACCTCTTTAAGTGTCCCATCCTATAACGCTTGGAATGGACATTGACGTCAATTATCAACAGAAAGTGCTTTACCATTATTAACACAAGACATGTTAATGTATTGGAGTGAAGAATCATTCATATTAATCCAGTTGTTTCTTTGTGTCCTCGTGTTGTTATTCTGCTGTCCAGAAAGAAAAGAGGACCCAACTATTTCCGAAGTAAAACCTTCGGGGTCTGCTTCTACAGTACCAAGTGAGCTATAAAAACAGTTTTTATTTCACCAGTAAAGTTTTACAACCTCATAAACGAAAACATATTATTTACTTGTTTGTAAAGTAGTACCAGGGTTGCCAACTCTCACGCATCTGGCGTGTGACACATGCTTTCACTCTCAATCTCACGCTCTCACGCTGCCCAAACTATTCTCACGCCAAAAACAAGATGAACCGGCGATCGTTTTTGGTTGGTTATTTACAATGTTGGGTTGACAGCTGCTCAAGCTGTCGATCCGCTCCCTCCCCGCCCCCACCACTCTTAACAACGTTAACAGACAGCAGAGCAGTGGGAGCCGGTTGGTCAACCCCCGACCCGTATTGCGCATGCGCAGATCTAAAATCCAGTAGAAATTATAAAAAAGTGTCTGGTGCTTATTGTTCTACTATACCAAAATAGATTCAAAGAGTGAGAGTGAGAGTGTGTTAATTAATATATTTGGCAGTTTAGAGTAAGTCTGTAGATTTGTTTGTGTCTGTGTGTTTCATGTATAGGCCTCTCACGATAATTAATTTTGTTGGATACATTTTCCCGGAAATTATTGCGATAAACGATAAGATTGTCGGCACCGTTGTATGACCATTTTAGACCACTGACATAATGATAATATATAATAATAATTCAAGTATATCCTTTCAAACTGCTAGTCACATCCTCATGTAAATGACAATGTATCGCGTTCATTTTTATTTATCGTACGATAAGTCAATGAATCGCCATATGCACACAATAAAACAGTGGAAACAAACATGTGTTTGTCTTTCATTAGTGAATGAAACTTTGTGCCCTTTATAGTCTGTGTCCAATATTGTGTATTTGTATATATTGTATATATATATCCTATATGCTAAGGTCCCGCTACTGACACAATAGCAGTCATTTAGTGCGCATATGTGTAATTAAACCCATGATATCAAAATCTCACTCCAGCCAGGTACCCAAAGTTGGCAACCCTATAAGACTTAACACTTGATAATGAAAGAAAGCTACTTTTGTCCTGTAACATTTTGTAATGGAAACATGGACGTTTTTCTGTATCAAATCAATTTGCTAAATTAAAAGCGCCTAAAATACATCAATAATCTTTAATATGTCCTGGATGGTTATAGACGTTATCATGTTGGTGATAAGGGATTTGTTTTGTGCTCGTAAATGTCAATAATTTAATCTGAAGAAAAAGAGACAACAGTGTATTACAAAATCACAAATGTATTTTCTGTGCACCCATCATCACGTTGATATCACTTGGTTATAATTACAACTGTGATTGAAGTATGATTTGTCTCATTACAAGCAGATGGTGAAGCAGCTGCATGCTCTCACTCTCACTTGCTGGCGGTGTGTTTGGGGATACTGTGTTTCCTCTTGGTGGCGAGCATCAGTGCCATCGTCTACTGTGAGTTTCATGTCAACAAATCATGGCAGCTTTAATATATTTTAGACCAGCTGAGTCCGTGTGGGTTGGTATTGCTATTTCATGTGAGTTCAGATTTCTCAGATTTGTGCCTGCTGTTGTTTAAATATCAGTCATCAATTTTATTTTCGTTATGATTGTTCAGTTAGATCTAATACACACATATTTTTTTTCCACATATGTATATTATTATTATTATTATTATTATTATTATTATTATTATTTATTGTATAATATTACAGTATACAGTATTCATTAGATTTAAATATATATTTTATTTCAATTGAAATGTCTATATGTGTCTTATGCCTGCATTCTGCTTGCTCCATTTTGTCTCTTGGACTGTTTTATTTATGTATTTATGTTATAAAGGTATGTTGCCTTGTTGTAGGAGACTATCTACTAGACATTCATTGACAAAAACTGAACTGGTTAACAGTGGATATGACAATAACACTTTAGAATGTTTTCTCTGTTTTAATATGATCTTTAAAGACTATAAAATATGGAAAGTAAGTTGGGTAGAAAATCAGTCTACAAAAACACTGTATGGAAAATAAGGCTTCTCTTATAACAGGGAATGCACCACAGTTTTTTGTCTGAGTGTTTGATGTGTACTTCTCATTCTCGCCACAGTCAGTGTGTTGATGACAAAGCAGAAATCAAACCTCAGCGTCCTCACAGCAGAAAATGAGCAGCTGATAACGGAGAGAAACCTCTTAGAGCGAGAGACGGAGCAGCTGAGCAGAGTCACTGAAAACCTGAACTGGACGCTGTCAATCATCCTGAGGTTTGACACCTTCCCCGTTTACGACTACTGCCCAGATAAAGGTAGGTGCATCGTGCTATGTTGACGCACCAGTATGTTCTTCATCTTAAAATACAAGCCATTTTTTTTAGAAGGACGTTGGGATAATGAAGAGTACAATGGCCCTGAATGTATCACAATATTCCCCTATGCATCTAAAGACAGTTGTCGACTTGAAGGTTTTACCAGCAACACATTTTGAGTTGGATAAAATAAAACTGTAAAATAAACCGCATCATTTTATTAGGTTGTCGAGTTAGCGGAGAGGTATTGAAAACGCCTGTGGTTTATTCAAACTGCAACAGAAAGCACATTCATTATCTTTTTTGTGAGCATCCTTTTCAATTTCCTATATCTTTGTTTCTGTTTGTGTGTTTTTAAAAGAAAAGATTTGAACTTATCCTTTTTTTTTCTTTCATGAATGCAGAGTGTCAGCCGTGCTTGAAAGACTGGATTCAGTTTGAGGAGAAGTGCTACCTGTTTTACAATGAAAATTCTCCTTGGATGACAGCGCCAGAGAGCCAAACGCTTTGCAGAAACAAAGCTGCAGATCTGGTTGTTATCGATAGTCTGCATGAACAGGTGAGCTCTAACAGCATGCAGCCAAAGTTAATCAAGTTTTTATTTGTGTTTCAATTGAAATGTAGACATAACATGAACATTCAGACCTAGCAATAGAACTTAAAACATACATTTACATCCAAAGTGTAATGGGAAAAGTTGTAATCTATTACACTGTGCATGCTTCTGATGATCTCTCTCTGTACGACTTACAGGAATTCATCAGTAATCACACAAAGTGTTACTTCGATAAGTTTCATGGATACTGGCTCGGGTTGAATACAACTAATAACAAAGACTGGGGTTGGATTGATGGACGTAATGACACTCTAGGGTAAGAGAGATTTATTTTCAATATACAATTGAATTTACAAATGTTAGCCTAACACACTCATGACAAGAAACATATGATGTTAAGGTGTTTTTTAGAAACATATAAAAGGTTGTTCAGAAAAGCAAGGCAGTGCATCTGGTTTATCACCACTGAGGTTTACACACAACATGTGCTTTGGTGTATAGTTGTGCATACATAGTCAGAAAAATTAAGATGTAAAATAAGAGCAACTATATAGAAATATTACAAAATATGTTAGAAACAAATCTCAATTAGTCAACCAATTGCATGGTTTTTAAAGCAAAAATATGTCTTGTTTAGGCTTCAAACATGTTTAATGATAAAAACAAATATAATATACAAGCAGTTATAGGGGGATTGGTATGCATTGGTATTTTTACTTTTAATCTAAAATTACATTTTCCTGATTAAACTTACATATGTTCAGCTAATTACCATTTCCAATGCAGGACCTGCAACATTTCTATGGTGTTTATTAGTATTCTCACTTAAGTAAAGGTTCTAAATACTTCCTCCTTGACAGGCAGTAATATAATTAAAGGTACTGATATCCATGCTGTGTGTTTGAAGGTACTGGCTAAGGGAGAGCTTTGGAAACCCAGGCCGGTGTGCACTGATGATCCCTGGGAGGAATGTGACAGCCAGTTGGGATCCAGCAGACTGTAAGATGCAAAACAAATTCATCTGTGAGAGCGACGTCCTAGTTAAGGTCTAACTAGTTAATGCTGTGATGTGAGCAAGTAGCTTTTCATGTTGTTGGCAGAACTGCATTTCCCTAACTGTAGCATTACCAATTTGGAAAAATAATGATTTAGTATATACGTGTTCATTCTTTTTGAAACCTGTACCACTGTTTCAAAAAGTGAGTATGTTTTCAAACGTATTTTTATTAACTTTTACATTTGGAAAAAAGACGAAAATTCACACAATTTTAAAATAATAACTTTTTGATCAGAATCATTTTTATTACCAAGTAGGTTGATACATACGAGGAATTTGCTTTGGTATAAGAGGTGCATTCAGAGACACAGAAAGAAGAATACGTAAACAAAAAATAAATGAAAAAAATAGTACAATTATAAAAGCTAAGACTATTGCAACAAATACAAAATAAAGACAATATTCACACAAAATATAGTTGTGTAGGTCAAATGTAATAAAATAGGACAATAGTTACAGTATATACTATATTCAAAGTGGAGAGTTGTGCTGAGTTCAAAAGGGGTAGCATGGAGCAGAAATGTGCAAAATGCAGGATTTACTTTATTCAAAAGAACAATGTTAACGTTCCTAAATGTATGACTTAGTATGTAAGTGTTCATCTTTCTGAAACCTGCACCAATGTTTCAAAAAGTGAGTATGTTTCTAAAATGCATTTTATTAGCTTTAATGTTTGTGTAAACATATCTATGTTGACTGAAGGTGAAACTAAACCTAGAGATCTTAATGATGACAAACCACCGTCATGGTTGTAGTAACTCTCAAAGGAGAAATCAAAGCCTGTAAGGTGGTTGGAACATGTGAAGTGTTCCCTCCAATGATCTGAAACACAAACTCCTTAAAACTTTCCGCGACGTCTTCACCAAACATTTGAAAGCTTTTGCAACTCATGTTTGTTCCTGCGGTCGTCTTGCTGCATGTTGTGCACTCAAAAGTTTCTGGTGTTACATACATGTCCCGAAAGTTGTGTTTTGTTTTTTTACATATATGCCCTTTTATTCACACCGATGTTTTATATTGTTGTATGTTTTGGTATTAAAGTTTGTTTTGTTACATCAGTCGGTCTGTTGTATCCAACTGCTATTATTCTTCATTCAATTGTTAACCTTTATTATAGGTAATCATTTAAAGAATGCAGCTGCGTGTATCATGTAAAGTTATGTTCTACAAATATTTCACATCACTTTTTTTTGCAGCTAATAAAAGGCCTTTTTTCTGATAATGATAACGGTATGATAAAGATGTTTTAGACATAGAAGTACCTTGTTGACACAACCTTATGTCCTTCCCCTCTCAAACTTCCCTTTTCTATAATCAGGTGTGACTCAGATTTTATAAAGAAAAAAGGCTTAAAGATTTCTGGTATTTTCTGGGTATAAAAGTCAGATAATGAACCGGAGCAATGAAAGGGCCAAGATACAAATAGCAGCATCAGTCCAGCACATCGAACAAATACAAAGTTGTTCAGTTTGAAGCATTGTGTCATTTAATTTGCATACAAAGTTCAGAATTTCATGGAATACAAAAAGCTTCATCTGTGTACTTCGATGTTTTGTCGATAAAATAATGACACACTTCTCAAACACCATTAAGAAGAGTAAATTCATGTTGCATTAAGTTTCACTGAATTCCTTACATTTAATATATATTTTCAACCAAATGCATATTTGACATAGTGTCCACACAGGCAGCTTACCATTAGCTTTTCGAGCTCTAATTAGTTGCATGTCCCATCTTACACACATCCACGCCTGCTATTTGTTATGTTTACGTTTGGAAACGTTTGGCTTGAACACTGCGTCTCTTAGTAGAGCACTGACTCTCCAAATGAATGACCTGTAGCATCAAATTAAAAGACCTGACTGACTCAAATGAACACATTTCATGTTGTATCCAAATCAACAGTCTTACAAAGTCTGCATCCTCAGCACATTACTACATATACCTTATAAGCTCAGTTATTTCTGGAACATCATAAATTCATCAGACAATACTGATGGAGAAACCTATTTGCATGCAATACTGATGGAGGTCATTATCTGGTTTCAAGTCTGAATTAGAAAGATATTCTCCAATCGGATCCGGAAGTTTGGCACATAACTTCCCATTCAAAAGGTAAGCTAGACAAATAATGATCTATGTCCCAACGTTTAAATCAATTTACTACTCTTTTGATTTCTTCTTTTTCTTCTTCTTTGGGGGAAGTTCCTCCTCGAACTTTGTATCGTCATCTATTGTTGACTTGTCCTTTTTGCACTTTTTTCTTTTCTGCTTCACTCTCGCTTCTTCCTCCTTTACTTCCTCAAATAAATCAGCAGCCTTTTGATTTTTTGTGGTTTTAGGAGCGCGGTCCTGCTCTGTATCGTGACCCTCGTCTTCCTCAGCACTTTCTCTGTGCTGTTTGGAAGACTTCTTCTTCTTCTTCACCTCTCGGTCAGTGTGCAGCTCAGCAGCCTCCTCTGGACTCTCGCTCTCTGCTGCAGGTGAAGGCGTTTCATCATTTTGCTCTGCATCCCTTCTCTTTTTTTTATGTTTCCTCTTTGTTGTTTGAGAAAGTTCTGCTTCACCGTTTCCTGCACAGATCACATCCACTTCAGTTGAAACGGTATCCCTTATTTCCTCAGTGGCTCTCTTTTTCTTTTTCTTCTTCTTCTTCTTTTTGGGTTTAACATCTGTTTCAGTGCTTTCAGATGCATCTTTTGGCTCTTGAACATTCTCAGTGGACTCCTTTTTTCTGTGAGAGTCCTCTACTGCCTCCTCCTGCTTCTCAGCTGACTTGGAGGTCGGTGCAGTCGGTGTAACACAAACAGGTGGAGCACTGACTGGTTGGGTCTTCTTGCCCCACTTAGCCATGAACACGGCCTCCTGCTGCTCTAGTCTGGCCAACTTGGCGCTCATTGTAAAGCCATGTCGCGCTCCTCTGAAAAAAGAAAAAGAAAATGCTTCAGAGATGAGCTTCATTATAAATATTAAAGGTCCCATGTCATGCTTTTCCGGTTATTACCCGTCTCCGCTTTTTCTGCATGTCTGCAAAGTTACAAACCCTCAAAGTACACCCTGTAGCGAGTAAAGCTCTAACACAGAAAAGACCTGTCTATGCTGCTCCGGAACGCCTCGTTGGACATTTGCTTTTTTCTCTTCCGGGAACCAAGCGACGTAACGACGATCCAAATGGGCCAATCCGTCCAAATGGACCAATCCGTCCAAATGGACCAATCCGCGGAGCTCCTCACACACCATTATTTTTCTCAACTGCAGCTCCGCGGATTTCTCTGCCTGGACTCAGCCTGAGACAGCGGGACACGTCGAGGCCCGTGTCCCGCTGTCTCCCCACGCAGCAACCAGGAAACCACACCAGCAAGCCAGCTCACACTGTCCGCTCCAGCAGTGAGCCCGCAACGTCCCGCCAACACGGCACCCAGACCCCACGCAGCATTTTCATCTGTTTGTCATTACTGGTGTCATTTCCTGGTTGCTAACGCCGTTGTAACACATAATCACTGATGTTCCGCTGTAACGGTGGTGGACCAATCAGAGCACAGTGGGCTCACAGGGGGAGGGGGGGGGGGGGGGGGGACAGGAGCTCCAACAAGGCGTGCAGGTGAACGTGTGAGTGAATACACATACTTTACAGAGACGCTGTATGAGAAACCAATTTGAGTTTGGAACATTGAACAATTTAAATCTATTCTAGTAGACCTCAACAATGGAATTATGATCAGTAGAAATGGCCATGGGACCTTTAACTTAAGTATCCTGAAATATGACATAAAACTTGGTTCAGAATATTATGAAGGAACTTACTTGTGTGCTGTGCGTCCTCCACAAGCTTTCATTAGATCAGCATCAGACAGCCTGTTTTGCAAATGAATAATAACATCAGATAGTTAATAAAACCTGATCGATTGTAAAGAAATGACACGAATAACACCTCCACACTAAATAACAAAAAAGATCTAGAGCTTAGTAGATGTAGTCACGTTAACTGTGATAAAGACATTGATAACAAATGATGATACATGTCATCAAAGGCTGCATCAGAGGAGGTCCTTACATTGTGGTGCTGGAGAGATCCAACTTCTCGTCGTCCTCCTCTGAGCTGCTGCTGTCGTCGGAGCTGGAAGGCTTCGGCTTCAGCTCCGGCTGCTTCTGACCCGACAGCAACGTGGACGACTGAGAGAGAGTAGCACGCAAAAACAAAGAAAGTCAATGTCAGTTCAGACCAGAACCAGTCACATAGGGACCCACCATAAAAGCATAGAAATGTGTCTGTAAATGTCTCACATTTCAGCATGTTTGAAACAGTAACGGTACGTCCACACAGCTTTGAAAAAATCTTGAAAGATCTTGGAGCTGGGCGTGTCTGAGAGCTTTGGGATTTTTTGCGAGCAACGCGACAAACAACCAATCACATGAATCTCCCTCCCGCTCCGCCCCCGACATGCAAAGCAAAAAACCCCGGAGATTTTATGCGAGCAATATATATATATATATATATATATATATATATATATATATATATATATATATATATATAAACTCCCCAAACAGGCGAAAACCTACCAGTTTCACCCACTGTCTCTGCCACCTCCCTCCATGCCTGGTTCCTCCGGTTTGTATCCCGGTAAATAGTTCTGGTCGTAAAGAACCGGGTGATTTGCTACCGTCATTTCTCGTTTGGAATATGAGAAAATGAACTGCGGTCTGGTGGCTCTCCCAGCTTGCACGCGGTTTGATTGGCTAGCGCTTGTACTGTCAGATTTGCATAAACGGGATTTGATTGGCTGACGCTTCCAGCTCAGCTTCAAAAGTTGAACATTGCTCAACTTTTGAATCCTGAAAATCCTGGAAATCTTCGCTTTGCTTCCCCACAATGCAGTTTGGCGAAAAGCGAGGCAAAGTGACGTCACCCCCATTCAAAGTCAATGAGCAGAGAAGCGTTGGAAGATTTTTTTAAAGCTCAGTGTGCGAAAAAGTACACGTCCACCGTCCGGGACGTGTTATTTACAATATCGGACAAGTAGATCTTTCAATTGACTTGTCCGGCGGACAAGTGACGTTTTTCGCCCTGATTTATTGAAAAATTATTGATAAATTCAGTTTACAAAAGGCAGAACTCATTCGCAAATTGTACGTGTCCACCATTGTTCGTTTAGAAATGTTAGTTTCGGTTCTGCTTGTCGATTCCTAAGGAAATGCATCTCGCCGCTGTCTGTACAGTTAGACGGGGGCGGGGCGGGAAGTGTAGCACAGTGGCAGAGTTGGGAAGCAAAACTCGGTTCCGAGTAGGAACAAGAAATAACAATTGGCCGGCCCCGGGATTGATAAGAGTTGTGAGGAAAGGAGGCCGAGCCCCGCGGACCGCAGCTCTCTCTAGTCTATGCTCCGTATCAGCTGATCGCTGCACGGTGCGGCTCAGCGTCTCTCTCTCTCTCTCTTTCTACACACAGCGGATCTGCTGCCCGTTTAACAGCCTCATCTTTGTCAAACTTTCTTATGTTCTTTCTTTAACGCGTAATGAAGGTTATTAAGCGTTTTAGCTCCTGTGTTGTTAATATTGACCGCCATTTCATTTATGAAGTGAAGCAGCCTCCCTGTGTCCTAGCGCTTTCCTCACATCCCCGGACCCCCAGACTCGGAGGAGCAAAGGGATGTCAGTATTGTTTATGAAGCAGGGTATAGAAAGTACATTATTGAAATGAAAATACTATTTATTTACTTTTACAAACAGTGAGCAGCTGGGCAGCTGCAGCATGTGTATTGCAGGACATGTGTAAGCGTGCAAGCGTCTTTGAGTTGTAGAAAAGCGCTAGGCCTATAGGCTATAAATATAATATATTATTATTATTATTATTATTATTATTATAAGGCCTATGCGTTGAACATGTGTGGTTGGACTCTGTCTCACAGGCAGGTTGCAGTGTAACATCAGAGGAGACTGGGCCAATTGTACATTCTCAAACTGCACCACTTAAAACTAAATAAACAATGCAGAGATTATTTTTATATAATTGTATTCAATAACCGTAATAGATTAAACAGTATGAAGTGATTTGTAAATAGGAATACAGATTTGACTTAATGTTTTCATAAATATATTTTTATCCCAGTTTTTCATGGGACTTATTTTTACCCTCTCAAAGAACCGGAATCGAGAACCGAAAATGACTGGAATCGAAAAGCAGAACCGGAATCGTTAAAATCCAAACGATACCCAACCCTATGTGTGATGCAGTAAAATCTCACCGCTCACTTACGTTAGCGGTGTCGTAAAACCGTGGGAAAATGTAAAATACGATGGAGAAGAAGAAGATTCCAGTGGCCCCAATTTGTGTCCATTCTGGACAAGTGAAAAATGTATTCGGACAAGTAAATTGCCAAACTCACTTGTCCATGGACAAGTACTCTCTAAAAACTTTTTCTCACACTGAAGCTGCTGTGTAGACGTACCGTAAAGGACTAGTCTGGTGATTTCTTTTTTGTCATCAACAAATTCCATGAAAAGATCAAAACTAACAATTCTTTGAAGTATTTCTGTGTAGCTTATTATGTGCCATAGGTGTTGAGTATCAATTACCCATTATTATACAGCCAAGAAAGAACAAAAGTACCTTGACAAAGCATCCATAAAGTTTGTCTCTTGCTAGCGTGGCTTTTCGTGGCTTCTTATTGGAGATCATCCCCAAGTCTTCATCTTCCTCCACGGTCTTCTTCAACTTGGTACCGTTCTGGATAGCACAGAAAACACATTACTTTCTGTCGACGATTAAACCAGCTGAATTAACTAATATACAAGAAATGAGGAAGTAATCAGCTGTTGTAGAAAGTGACTAAAAGGTAGATTAAAGGGTAACTTCTTCTACACCCAGTGGTGCAGCGGGAGGACTGGAAGGTACTCCAACCATCAGCCAAAACTGTCCTGGCCGCATCTATCGTTTTTCCAACCCAGTTTAGATTTAACCACGCCCACTTCCGCATTACGCAAGGATCGACGTAGCTCTACGCGATAGCGTCATAGACTTCATCTTCGGCAGTTTAGCGGTCGCGGTAAAGCAGGATATTGAATAGTTGTTTTTTGTCTTTCCAAAGGATTTGTTGACGTAAACGATCCTATAATCAAAGCCATATGGAAGAGGATTGTATTACTGGTGTTTTATCATCTATAAATAGCCTCTGTGTATCCTCAAATGTCGTTTAAAACGTTTTAAATATCTTATCAGCTGGTGTAAGTGCAGAATATTGAATATAACCTTGACTATTACTGTGTACTTCATTTATCTGACAGCATTATTTAATGATTCTATTTTATATATATATATATACACACATTTATTCATTTAATATATATATATATATATATATATATATATATATATAAACACACACTTATATGTACTCACACATGTATTTATTCATTTATACACACAGATGTATTCATTCATTTATAAACACACACTCACATATATACACTTTATATTAATTCATTTGTACACAAACACACACATAAATATATATATATATATATATAAACAAAACAACACAATATAATACAAACAGTTGCAATAATAACATAATATGGTATGATCAATTCTACCCTTTTGTTTTTGCTCCCATATTTCAATTACAATATATTTTTCAAAATCAATATTGGTGGGGGCTCTTTTGCAAAGATAATCAATAACACCACCTGACAGTTGTTTCATTTTTACATGGCAATACATTAATATGTTATTAATGTCAAATATTATATGTTGTATTATACAACAAAATAGACATTTATAACATATTATAAATGTCTATTTTTAAATAAATGTTATATGTTGTATTATATAACAAAATAGACATTTTTAACATATTATAAATGTCTACCTTTAAATAAAATATTAAATAGATACATCCTAAACAGAAGGTCAAAACGTTAATATGTTACATGACAAACAAAAAAACGAAACATTATATATATATATAGGCTATATATACAGATGTTTGCTAATGTATCCCTCTTATATCCATCAGGAATTCATATTAAATGATGAATTAACATTCCTCAGCACTGCATAAGTGTGGTCGTCAGTCATATTGACAAAGAAGCACTATTATATTGTATATTATGCGGCGTTTAAAAGGACGGTATCTCGCTTGTCAGATTCAGATTTCGTGGGTGTGCCGCGTGAGGCAGTGATGTAACCATAGGGATGTAACGCCAGGTTGATGCTGTGACGTAAAGCCGCGTCGATGCTTGCGTAATGCGGACGTGAGCGTGGTTAAATCTAAACTGGGTTGGAAAAACAATAGATGCGTCCTGGCCTTATTTGTAATTGTGTCATCAAGGTATAATTACAAAAGCTGACAATTCACTTGAATAAATAAATATACCAAGACTACTTCACGCACTACCTTTAGGTTAAAATGTCCCTTCATGTTGTTCTGCGTACAGGTGATTGTTGATTGCATTTGTTCAAGATTCAAAGGGCTTATTGTCATATACAAAGCTACAGTGTAGAAATGGCAATGAAATGATTCTGACCTGAGCTCCTCCAACAATGCAACATATAAAATAAAATATGATGCGAAGTAGGACTCACCTGATCAGACTCCACCTGCAGGCTGGCAGAGGCTTTATTGAAGACATGATCCCACCAGTGGAAGGTGAACTCGTCCCCTTCCCTATGACCAACCTGGTAGAAAAGAGCACCGTGTGAGACTACAACATGGACCACACCGTTGAAAGTGATGAGAGAAAACCCTGCATAAAACGAAATGTCACTCACCCCTCCTTTGCCACATTTTATTTTGACCTTGATAGCTTCTGATATGCCGTCCTCAGCTCGCCCCAGTCCTTTGCCTGAGCGTGAGAGTGGATTGAATTAGAAATCTCCACCTCTCTGACATTTTCAGAGGTTACACAAAAGAGATCCGAGTATCTTACCCTGTTCCCAGCCATGACGCAGGAGTTGCTTCTCTGCAAACTTCAAGGCACGACTTTTCTCTGGTACAACTCCTGCCATCTGTAGAAAGGAAGGTTTGTTTGAGGAGTTTTAGATATGTGTTCCTCACAGGACCGTGCTTTACATACTTAAATGAACTTAACAGAGTATAATACATTGCTGAAGATTAAACTACGAAACGGTATATATATATAGATAGATAGATAGATAGATAGGTACTTTATTGATTCCAATTTGGGAAATGTTTGCGTTGCAGCAGCATAAAAAACACAAGGCAATGTACATAAGAGAAATTAAGACACTTTAATAAACAGTCCAATATATTTCAGAAATATAAATAAAATAGCAATACAAAGTTAAAAAGTTAAAAAATACAAAAATTAAAATTGGTGCAACCTAAAGCATCTGCAGCAGTAAAATGCCATAAACACATTGAACCTTGATATTATTCCAACATCATACTGGATCATTTTATTACAGAATGACTTAAGTTACTTTTACTTATCATACTTTAAGTACCTTTTCCTGATAATAATAGCAACAACATACTTTTACTTTAGGTAGCTTTTAAATGCAGAACTTTTACGTGTCATGAGGTATTTTTCACTGTGGTTTAAGTATTTGAACTTGAATAGGTTTAGAACCTCATAATGTAATGTACTACAAGTGTTTGGGTAGTTAGTTGATTATGCCCACATTATTTACTGTAACTAACCATTCAAATAGAAACACTTCTCTGTATTAACACTTTAAGTAAACAGTCAAGTCAAAGGTTTATTCACAATCTTTACTGCCATGTGAACTGCACTCTCATTCAGTAAATATCCGTTAGTTTGGGATAGACTGCATTTAAACATTAGGTCTGTTTTCTTTGACTTGAGGATAGCATCTAACACAAGCCAACATACATGTTGCTGGTACTAACAGCCTTTCGTGATCTTGCGTTTCACACACAACGCTAATATGTTAGAAATGAAAACACAACATACCTCTCTTAGTGTTGTCTCATTAAAACGATATCATTAAAACTGTAACGAGAACAAACATAGATTTAAATGCGGCAGCTTTAGCCATGAGGTTTCAGTAGAAGGCTGACATGTTACCGGAAATACGTCACTATGGCTCCCGCCCTCTTTTCTTCTTCTCGGTGTTAATATGCAGCAGAGAAAGGCCGTTTCTCAATCTCGAGGATACTGGCTTGGTAGTCGCGTACTTCCAAGTCACTTCCTTCAGAAACGAAGCAAGTATACTTCCAAGCCACGGCTTCGGAAAACGAAGAAGAATGGAACAGGCTAACAAGTGTGCCACTCTCTCTAACGGTTTCAACATAAACTGTACCGAAAATAAATACCTCACGATGTCTATCTAATTTTATAAAACGGACAAGTCAAATCAAGCAATCTGATTGGTTCTTAGCCGTGATATACTGAGCGTATACCAGTGGTAGAATTGTAAGTTACTTTTCACAACAAGTCAGTATCCCTCCGCGTCTGAGAAAAACAGTATACCGTTGGGCTGAAAAGCAAACTGCCTAAGGGGGTTGTCGACCCTCCGCTTCGCGTCGGGCCGAACCACGCCCCTTAGCTGTGATATAATGAGCATATACCACGGCCTGTCGTGAGCTATTGCTTAAATGAACTTGCTTTACTTTCACGGAACACATTTTTGGTGATGACAAACAAATGTAACAAAGCAACATATTTACCAACACATGTTCTACGACACATACTTGTCAACCCTCCCGATTTTCGCGGGAGACTCCCGATTTCATTGCCCTCTCCCGGTTTCCTCCCGGGGTCATATTTCTCCCGATTTCTGACAAAATCAGATTTACTCAGGATTGTTTCCACTCAGACTTTAATACAGCTACACCATTGTTTGGTTTCCATGGTAACACGTCTCTTTAGTAGCGCGCGCAACTCAAAGTCTGAGAGGGTGAGGCAGATAGTCACAGAAAACAGAACAAGAATCGACAACTACTCTACTCTCTGCTCACTCCTTTCCTGTAAAATACAGGTCCAGCCCACACATATGCTCCATCCAGGATGGTGCTACAGGCTGCAAGGCAGTGCACTTACAACTACAATAAGCATGTTAATGTTAATCTAACAGCTCCAGCGATCCAATAGCACCCCCCCCCCCCCCCCCCCCCCCCCCCCCCAATTTTGCATTTTGAAAGGCTCCCGATTTCTGAGGTCTCAAGGTTGGCAAGTATGTATGTGTGCTGCGTCGGTTCAGCCATTCTCCGCAAGGGTTTTTGAAATTGGTCCGTGCGCAAAGCATTGTGTGGATTTTAAGGACGTGAAGTCGACTCATGTGCAGCCTCGAAATTTCCACCAAACCAAGGACGCGGACTCGGTGGAATTCCAAGAATGCTGGAGATTGGAACAGTCCTTCGGCGGCACTCGATGATTTAGCATCCTTGAAATAATGGCTTGGAAGCCAGTATCCTCGAGATTGAGAAACGGCCACTCATCGAGTGGGAGTTCTGGTACACCACGATTTTCACAAAAATTAAATCCAGAAACAAAGAAAAATGTAAAGCCTTTATATGCTCATGTAAGATACATTATATCGCCACCTTACACTATAGTTAAACAAGCTTGCTTGAAGAATTAGTGTTTACATTCTCAGATCTTCATACTCTGATAAGTAGCCTACTGCAAGTCCTGCCAAAATACAAAGAGTCTGCAAAATAATTAGAATCAAAATATACTAAGTGTCAAAGGTAAAAGTACAAATTAGGCAGAGTGTCCATGTAAAATACATCAGTAGATGGCAGTGTTTCACACCAGAGTAGTGGTCTGAAAAGCATCCCAGGTGCAAATATGTTACGCTGCACACATCAACAGCATTAGTTTTTAAGAAAGACTTGTGCAACAAAAAAGGTGTACTAACTAAATGGAGTTTTACTGGTTTATATCTTCATGCAGAAGAACAACTGAGTGTAAGTGGCTGCACTCCTCTCTGATCACAACATATCTGATGGATACTTCATTATTTAAGAAAGGGCTTGCAGGATTCAGGATCTCCCTTTATGAGAGTCCTGAATAAAGGCTTTTACTTCTACAGATATCATATCCAACTGAAAACAGGTTCAGGCTCTCTGCTTTACAAACAATGAGGGAACAAAAGCCAAATCATTACTTACACTTGTATTATCAATCAATCTCAATCCCTTTTTCAAATGAAATGTCACATGTATCTAATAATCTTGTTTCTGATGGTCCTTGTTTGAGTGTAATAGAAAGTCTGAGTCAAGGTTGTTCACAGAACCTTTAAAAAACATTTTGTGATGAAACCTCCTCTCTGTGCTCAGCATGGGACTGCTGCAGAGCCCCAATGTGGCCTGCAGGAAACATTACATTTCCCCCTATTCTTGGTTTCCGTGCAGTGAGGATGTTTGCTCCACCAGGCCTCCATCCATGAGTTGTGTATCTGTGTCACCACTCAGCAGGGGATAACCCGTCCGTTATCATGGCTGGCCTACTGTTCAAGAGGAAGCCCTCCAACTGCTGAGAAGGCTGACAGACAGTTATCAAGAGGAGGTTTTTACACAGCTGTCAATACAAAAATTCTAGTGAGACAGAAAGAGAACTCGGAACAAACATAAAGAAACACTCATTCCAATTAAGGTAAATCCTTATGCTTCAGAGAGGCAACATCGTACATCCACATTTTAGCACTGCAGCTTGGAAAAAAACTCTTTACTTTTCTTGCATGACACTACCCCCATACATAAATCGAGGTTCATAGAGAAATGTAAAAATGAGTCGTCAAAATATTAGACTGACTTGCATAAATCCCTTCCAACACTTTTAGGATGGGCCCTCACAAATGCTCTTGTGTCTGAACTGAAGCAAATCTCTGCATCCAAAATTGTGTGGAAAATATTCTCAGAAGAAATGGAGGCTGGTTTAGCAGCCAACAGTTTAGGGCTCCACATGCTTTAAATCAAATATGTGTATATATACACATTATTGTATTTGATCATTAGTTTCCTTATTATCAGTCAAAGTCACTAACGAAAGCAAAGGACTAACAATATGTGATTGCAGATGTTTTCCACTGGCTTGCCTTCAATGACAATATACATGATCTAGTAAAGAAGACCAATTCCACATGTATATCTATCTATAATCAAACATCAAGGTCTGCAGGCCTGCACAGGACAAAAACAAAGGATGAATCTCCTCATTGAACTCCCTAAATCTGAAAAACCATCCCTCCTCTTTTCTCTCCTCCCCTCCTCCCTCAGTCCCCTCGCTGTCACAGTTTTTCCAGCTTCTTTGGCTCCACTTCAGGACCCTCCCCCATTGGATGCAACTGGTCTCCTTCTCTCTCTTTACACTTTTCCAAATGTTTACACCGCTTGAAGATTTTTCTAAGAATTTGAGCCCTTAAAAACAAACGCCTTTTTTCATCTCTATTTCGTGTTTGGAAGTTGTTTTTTAACTGCGATATAAGAGAAGCATATCATCCGGGAGTCCTTGGCCGTAAAGGTGAGTACATTTGCTGTCAATTATTCAAAACAAAACGAAACTTACCGGGATGATCTACACGGAGGCTTCGGCGATCTATTTGTTAGCCATATACTTTTTTAAAGACAGTTATAACGATACGTTCATGGATACTTAGACGCATTTTAAACTCGGTATACTTTCGCCTACTGTGTGGGTGCTGTTTTGGAAATTAGAGGCAAGTCTGTAGCAAAGTCCCCCGAAATTCTAAAATGTACCACCATATCAACTTTAAGAGCAACTCTAGAGTAGTTTATTTTATCCTTTTTAAATGATGTTTTAAATTACTTTGGGCTTTATTTGCTACAATGCGTAAACTTGGCACATGTTGAGCAATCTGGCATTAATATCCTCCTAAATGGTTGAGGCTCTATAATAGGAAGATACGTCATTTAAAAAAAGATGGTAGGCCTACCTCGTATATTTGGATATTTAATCCGCAGCCTACTGGCAGAATTTGTTGTATAACAAAGCATTATGTATATAATAATTATAATACTGTTTTATCAATACTGATCACTTAGACAGCCATGTTGCAGATGCCTGAGATGTAAAAGTGAAGTAGCCTACTTTATACAATAGGTAATACTTTTATATATTAAAGAAACACTTTTTTTTGCATTTTAAATCATATTTTGCAAAGCTTAACATTAGATATATCTGAATTCTTTTTTGAAGAGTAGAAGTATTTGTAGCATAAAATGCATAGCCTACTGTATAGTCAAGTAAAACTAACTCAAGATTACAAAAATATACTTTTTCATTCCAACACTGTTGTGAAAGTGTGTAGATCCCACTTAAATGACACATTTGATTTAAAGATTGCTCAACATGGTTTGGTGTTTTCTGTTGCTTTATTGATCATAAGGGACACACTATCAATAACACTGTCTGTTCAACATGTTTTATCATTAGTCACCTTTACAAATTGAATCAAACCACTTCCTCAACTGAACTTCTGGCATTGTGTCACGGCTTTATGCACTTGTCGTACTTTCTCTGGCTGACTGAGTTTTTTGGCATCTCGGACTCTGCTTTGAAAACTTCTCCAGCTACTATGATAGTGGCTGGAGAAGTATACTGATAGTAGTACTATCATACTACTTAGACAATCTGTGCTTCTCTGGCATGTCTCCTCTATCAGTTCCTCACAGAGGAAGTTGCTGGGAGTAGGTTTGCTGTTTCCTCATGACAATCTTCTACTTGTCTGTTGTGTTTTATTTTGATGTTCAGTCTCTGTACAATTGCTGGAATAATCTCCTGGTTTGGGTTCTGGTCACAGAGGAGCTATGACTTAAGCCAATGAAACGTGGCGACGAGATGGCTCCAACCCAAACAACTGCTTGACATCCTCTGTGTCATGGTCTGACTCAACTTTCATGTCCTGTCAGTGGAGTTAATCAGGTGAAGCAGATGGAGATAAAGTGTTTTTCCCCCTACTCTCTGCAGAGTTGAAAGGCTCCAGTGGGTTGTTGTTGTTCTCATGCATGTGCCTGGTTGTGTACAAGGCTGATATGTTAGGGTCCTGTTAGGGGTTATGATTCAATAAAGGTGCTTTCATTAACTGATGGCATCCTCATTTTGACTTAGATTTGTTCAAAAAGCTGTTTTTAGGAAGCAGTAGTGATACAGTAACAATGCATTTTCCGGGTTGTTCACTATCATGTGTTGATGTTTCGACTTAAACTTCTACAGCCTTAAGCCTCTGTACATTTAGAGCTATAAAAGGATAAACTGCTCTGCATCGAAGCGTACCGTTTTGGAAACAACCTCCTCACTTCTTTGCCTCAGTGGAGCTGTAAAATCAGCCTGTAAATTCAGCATTATTTTACTTTAACACTTATCGTATATGACTTATGAATGAAGGCTTTTTGATTAAAGAGACCCTGGCATAACAACTTCTTAAGGAAGGCCAGATATGATGAACTATCAGAGTAAATCACAGCCACCTGCTTTGGACTACTGAACTCACATCTGCTCTGGCAAACAAAAAAGGCCAGGAAGTCTCTCCGACTTCAGACTTCCCTTTGTCCTTCTTCAAGAACTCCTAAATGTACCATGACATTTTTAAATGTGTGTTTACTCAGATATATTGGTTTCATTAGTTGATTTCAGCCTGTCACACGTAACACACAACTGTGCCTCCCTGAAACCATCTGTTTTCTTTAGTGTTTGAGATACTCAATAGACAGAAATATCATCTCCCTCTTAAAAAGTGTCTGTCCTCCTCCAGAGTGTTTCAGCTATCATTGGTAAAAGAGTGGTGACCCATTTTCTTTTGGTCTGTTTGAACCACTAACCCGTCTCCAGTCTGACAGCTGGAGATCTGGATCACTTACCTTCTGTTTGTCCAGGAGAGGACTCGAGCTATTGGATATGTTTTTGTTGGAGATGACACAGAACAGAGACACAAAGAGATGAGGTAGAAATCAAATGAAAGTAGAACTGATGTAGGAGGCATTAGTGTTAATTGGATCCCCCAGTGTGTGGACGTATTTCAAATGTATTGTGACACCACACAGAGCACACACACCGTCTCTGCATGTTGTCTTTTGAAGGCCACATTTTTTACTTGACAAGTTTATACACGATGGCCACACACCATTTGTGTGTTACTTAAGTGTGATAACAGTGTTGTGTTGTCTTTTGAAGCACAGACTCGTTGCTATAGAATTACCCGTGTACTTTAAACTGTTGCAGAGCTCTGCTTGAAAGAGAGGCTTGGTTGGTCCATCCCTTTGGTCCTCAGTGAAATATCTCAATATATATATTTAATGGACGGCCATGAGTCGTTGTAAAGACATTCATGGCTCCCAGAGGAGGAATCCTACCAGCTTTGGTGATCTTCTGACTTTTCCTGCAGAGCCACCGGCAAGTTTTCGCTAATACAACGTTAAATCTCAACTTTTACAATAGAGTTTGACATTCATGGTTCCCAAAAGATAAAACTTAATGACATTCATGAATAATGTGACTTTTTCTCTACATCGCTTTGAGGTTGACATCTTTAGGTTTTGAAGTGAAATGATGGACAACAGCCTGCCATTGAAATTGCAACACACAATCATATAACCCCAAGGACGAATTGTAAACCTCTCAACAACTGCCATCATCAAGAAAAAGATCAGAATATATCCAATTTGAAACATTGGTATCAACCACAGCTGTTTTGAACACATCACAACTTATTCTAAATTGCCCCCTTGGCTCGCTGATGAACTTGGCAACCACTGACACTCTGGCTGTATTTAGCTGCCTGATGAGATTAAAGCAGGTGGATAGCAGCAGCCTGTAGCGTTTGATATGGATCTTTAGTAGGAATGGATGAAACTGTTAGATGCAGAGACGGCCATACAAGTCATTGTCTGAAGGCACCTGTAGTCTTGTTTGCTTCTTTTTAGTTTTGATGGCTATACTTTTGTAATTGTTGTCAGGTTTCTCTGTTACCATAAATCATGTCGTTGGAACTCGTTTTGCTTATGTTGTGGGTTGCTTTTTTACACTGCTACACTGACTTTATTTACGTGCAGCATGTTGCATGTCACTGGAAATTCTGTTAAAACACCAGCCACATTTTTATACATCAGTAACCAAGCTTTCCTTATGAAAGTTAATGAGATGTAAAAAATGACATTTTTCTACACGGCAAGTTTCTATTTTTGATGCTTAAAGTCGTGACGAAAAAGACAAAGAGCACAGGGAATTCAAAAGAAGGTGACATGGGTTGAATATTCCTACCACGGGCTTATATAAGTCTTTCAACCCCATGTGCTCTGCAGCCGTGCAAGTAATTTGGAGCATATTGGACTGCAGCCCTCCAGCTCGGGGGATTTGGGTCGCTCACTCTGCTCTGGCCGTGGAACATGTTCAGTTTCATTGGGCTCTGGCTCAAATAACGAACCATAAAAAACAGAGGTCGGGGGGTTTGGGGCTGGAACAGAAGGAGGAGCCTACAGCGGCTTGGTGAAGTGACCACAGACTAGTTGTACTGTGGTGAGGGTCTTTCCTGAAGTTGCTTATGTTGGTGGTTGGTGGGTGGCGTTTGGGGATGGTGGGTGGAGCAGAAGTGGAGACATTGTTCATTAAGATTTCAGGGGCTTCGACTGGTGTCTATGTCTCACTGCGGTGTCTATGCAGGATGACTGGAACCAAGTGAAACCTGAGACGTAGAATTAGAGGAAATACAGATCCAGATGCAAGCTCCAAAGGGCTCCTTAGTTTTTGTTTTTATCTCTGTGATTAAAATGGTTTTAATTTGGTTTTAATATTTTCCCAAGCCAAATTGGTTGTGCAGAAGGAGCGCTGAATGTTTATTTAATCAGTTATGCAATGAAATATCATGAGTTTACCAGTCAAGATGTGAGCCGCATGTGAAGAACAAATGGCCTTTGTGTCATGCTTGGCAACAGGCACACATGGACTGCTAGAACTCTTGATGTTTTTCTTGAGCTCATACCCAGATCCACTCCACCAGCTGCATTAAGCTATGACTCCCGGAGTCGTCCATCTTGCATTTTATGAGAGGAGAGGACTATTTTCTTTTTTAATTTCTTTTTTCCAGGCACTTTTGAAAGACAAACCTAGGCTCAGGAAAGGCATGATGACAGATTTTGACAATTTGTCACATTACTCAAAACAACACAAGCTCTGTTTGGAAAAAAGGGATTGGGAAGCCAGAAAGCTTTTTGCTGTTGGAAAAAGTGTGAGCAGTAGAGCCGGTGTGGGGCATCGTTCAAGGACTTTTCCTCTTAGGCGCCGGATTTATCCTCTCTTCTGTTTACATGTCAGAGGAAGAAACTGTTGAAATGCAGACCTGGATGTACATGCAAGATGTTTCCTATCGGCTTCCTATTGTTTGTCTAGTTCTCATTCCCCTGGTGCCACGTGGTGTAAAGATGATTGAAGGCAGAGCATGGACCTGAGGGACTGTGGGGACAGCTGATTTTGTTAAAAACTGAAATAATCTACCCTGAAGAGATACAACTTTAGTTGCAAACAGATGTGAACCAGGGAGTTGTAGTCAATTAAACACTAATGAGAAAAGCATGCTGTCTTAAAATATATGAATAAAGTGGTGACAAGATAATCTGTGGTTACTTGCTCATGCAACGCGTAAATAGAAAAAATGGCTTGCTTGCTAATTAACTGTCAGTTACTTTAAAATATTTTCTGGCCCTTTTTTAGAAGCTGGAAGAAGCCTCACTAAAACAATACATGTCCATGACTCACAGAAGACCTGCTGTGTTTCCCGCTCCTTTTGTTTACCTCCGGGAATCCAGAAAAAGAAAAGTGTTAACAGTTTCCCCTTCACTTGGTTTCCTTGAGTTGGAAATGTATTCCCAAACAAGATGACAGGCCCCTGGACGCTCTGCCTCCTACAGTGTGGCCCAGGATGTCCTGTGGTGGCTCCTTTCTTGCTCTTGTCTCCTCTATGCCCCCCGGCTTCCTGTTGTGTTGGCCAGACATGCAGGTGTCATACCAAAAAGCCCCCAGAGACTAATAAGTTGCACAATACAGATGACCATGCCAGTGCTTTCAATTAACTTGAGCACATTCTGCAGGGCCTACTTTCATCTTTGTTAGCCACGAGGCGCTTCAATGAAGAGAATTAATGGCCCCACCTGTGGGGTTTGAAACAGTCAAGTGTCACCGCTTGGAAAAGCATGGGGGATAAGACTAAGTACAGGAACATCTTGGTGGGGTTCACCTTCAGGGTAACACACGTGGCTGCAGCGTTTGAGTGAATAAAATAAGGCTTTAACTTCCAGATGCTTTCAGGATGAGGCCCATCTGTAGAGAAGGAGGGGGAAGGAGCTTTTTTTGGGCCAAAAAAAGAAAAGCAAAGGCTCTAAAATGATCGCTTTAATAAGCTGCAGGTTTCCACCGGAGGTGTCCTCCAGAAAGGCAGCACACCATATGCCTGAGGTAGGCCTGTAAATCAATGGGGTTTAACTTTTAGGAATTTACTGGCCCAGACTGGACTTCCTGGAAATAGAGATGGAGAAGGAAAGCCAATAGAGATAATAACTGATAACGTTAGCTGTTGAACTCTACCTGCTTCTTGTGTTCATGTTTTGCCAAGCCTTTCCTGGACATCTACCTCAGTTACAGATGTTTGACCACATGGCATTAATTGTCAATGCACATCTGTCTCAGTGTGCAGCTCCTACTCTCCTTGCATGATGGTTGTAGCACCCTCAACACTTCTTCAGTCTTTGGTTAATCACTAAATATTTTACCTTGTAGAAGAAATGGACTATCCATTTATCCTGAAACAAGTGGCAGAAAAACATCATCAACAACAACAGATGAAATGGCCACACCAGCTCCAAATGGTTCCCAGCTCGCAGCTTGGAGCAGCTGCAAAGAGAGAGAGAAAAAGGCTGCCATCGAGTCACATTAGAAGTGTTGTCTTAATCGAAACCAGATGCGGCGTGGTTAAAGCCTTTTACTGTAAATTGCCCTTTCTTTCATTCAACCATGACTCAAAGACACACATTAAAGCTGTTGCATGGGAAAGATATCCGCAGTATGAAATATGTCGCTCGAAGACATTGTGTCTCAGTAGAGGATAATGCTTCCCGTGATATTATTCAGACGCCGCAGACATTAAGAGGGATCAACATAATCTTCTCAGTCGCCATAGACCCCCCACTTAGCACATATTTTACAAAACATTTACCAACACTACTGTTTTAGGCCACAATTCAGAATGTTTATAATTGGGTTTTGTAGACAAATTCAGCTTCTGTGCTCTTGGTGGGTTTTCCCCCAAAGCAGATGGGCTTTGATTTCACACCTCTCCAACTGAGTTTGGATAACAGCCCCCCCACCACCAAGGTCAAAACCGCAAGAGTAAGCAATCTGCACGGTCTTCATCCAAAAAACAAAAGTCATAATGGAAAGAAAAAGCAGTGTGCCTGCGTGTGTGTTGAGGTACAGGGAACAGGCAAGGTCTCTCTGTGCACATCTGTGTTTATGTTGATGTGCGATACAGAGTTTTGTGATGACTTGGCAGTTTTGGCTGCATGCAGTGGTTCAGTGTTTTTCTTTGGTGACTGCTGTCTGATCGTCTGTTTCCCCTCAGAACTACAAGTCAAACAAGAGATTGGAGAAGTGCACGCCGGTGACCGACCTGTGTGTGAAGGACAGGCTGTAAAGTTCAGCAAAGCTGTGAAAGAGATTCAGATTGTTTTTGAATTCGTCACCAGACTTTAAGTACATCCAGATGTGCACAATGCATATGACACCCTGGAGCCGTTAATGTATACGAGTCCTTGTACCAGGCAGTCAATTTATAATCATAGTGTAACTAAACGATTTTTCGCTTTTCGGTGATGGATTTGAAGGATGGGTCTGGTGTTTTTGTTTATCTTTTCTTGTTGTCAACAAATATGAAAACCACAAAATCAACAATGTGTATCTAAATACTGTCTGAGATTCCCTGCTCTGTCTGCTCCCTCAGTTTCAAAGCATATATCTTTAAAAAAAAAAAAAAACTTTTGAAAAGAGCCAGTCATTTTGCTGAGCAGATGGACATTTCAGTTTCTAACACATGTAACTGAAATGGAGGTCAATTCACATTTCAGTGGGACAGTTTTATCTGCTGATAATTTGTTATGCTAAAATGTTAACAGCTGTTAGCAGAGTATGTGGGATTAACTCTAAAACGGTTCCCCCTACTACGTTTATACATTTAAAACCAGGTCAATTTAATACTTCAATAATAATACCAACTGTAATTGTATAGAACCTTTGATGAAAGGATGCAGCCCAAAGTGTTTAACAAAACAAGATGAGATGCAGAAAAAACAACAATGAAATTTAAATAAGTTAAAACAAGTTATAAAAACAAAGCAGAAAGAGTTTGATCACAATACAATAAAACATGAACAATAATATCAGTAAAATTGGTCCAAATTAAAAGCCAAATTAAAAAGGTAGGTCTTTAATGTATTTCTGAAATGTACAGAAAGTTACAGCTACTAATCTGTTTAGCTAAACTATAAAGCACGGAGGTTTCTACAGGTTGGGGTACATGGAGAGAAAATAAACTGCCAATCCAGTGTCAACATATGCTATATGTATTTGGAATCAAACAGTCTATGTGACCAAGATCAATGCATGTCCAAGAGAAAGGACTGCAAATAAAGTGGTATTGCACCCAAATCAATAGTCAGTTGGTGGCTTAACATAATTAACAACTTGTTTGCCTGGTAACATCCGAGGCCAGAGGCATTATGTTTTTTTGTTGCCCGTCCGTACGTGTATCAGTACGCCCGGTAATGTTCAAAGTTCAAAAGGTCCCTGTGACCATGACTCAAGGATTCACTCTCCAAATATGACAATTTCACACGAATGAAAATGATGTTTGGGCGGCAATTTAACTTTTTTTGCTAAAGACATTCAACCCTGAGGAGACAATTCTAGTTTCTCCAAACAAAGAGTTACTTATTTCAGAGACACTGACACGATTGTTGCAGGAGTTCAGTGGAGGTTCTTTCTGTTTTCTTAATCTCCTCTGAAGATGTGAACGCTCTTGACCTCGTGGCCTGTTCTGTTTATGTTGAGGGAACTGTATGTTCTAATAAATATGGACAAAAGAGTTTTGGCCTCTGCATAGTTGTATCATGGGAAGATCAGCTGAAGACACAGAGCATAACGTTTATTAATAATCTTTCTTATAAAGCAGCGTTTCCCACAACTTTCTGACCCCGACAGAGGACGACAGAAATACTTTGTTTTGAGTAGTCGGCGAAGAAAAACAAATTATTTATCAAAGAGATTTGCTCGTCATGGTGGGAAAATGAACATGATCATGATGCTCTGATGTGTTAAAAGGATAACGACCGAAACACCCGAGGGGTCAAAAGTGTAATTAATAATTACTGTTCATTTTAAGAAATGCTGCAGCAGATTTGAGATTATTTAAACCGATTTGATTTGACAAATTAGATTTAAGTTTTAATTGAGTGCAAAGAAAAAGATGCATTTCTTGCCATTTAATTTGTGTTTTATATTTGTAAAGATTCAACGCCCCCATTATTAGCAAACCAATAACAAAAGTGAATGAAATGCGAGTGCAAACTGCAAATATTGTTTTGTCTATCCTCCAGAACACTTTACTTATTATTAGGATAGATTAAAGGGACTTCTGCAATGATTAATTAGTTCCTTGATTTGAAGTGTGTTCAATACCATAACTATTAACACATTTTGAGATAAGGAAATAATACAACATCATAGCACTATTTCAGAGTACAAGCTCCATCACCTTATTCAAAAGGTAGGAGAATGACTTGACTCACACATTAATAGCCAGAGAGTGGAGAGCTTCCTGGATGGCAGCAGAGAGTGAGTTGGAGAGTGAAGCACAGGAAGAGATGAGGAGGAAGTGTTCGTCTGAATCAACAACTGGTTGGTGAAACACGCTGAAACAATGGCGCACAGGACATTCCCACTGATCAATCGAGCGTCACTGCCATTAAAAATATCCTGCTTCTACAAATCACGTGGCAGAGATATTTACAAGTAATTAGAACTTAATTCAGGGAAATTTGAAATGATTGTGCTCTTCTATCTTCAATGTTTTTTTCCTTCTGGGAAACATGCAGTCCATTACAACTTGAATCTTATTGTAGGCCACGTTGGCTCTAGGGATAGTAATGGCCATTAATAGACCACTTTAAGTTCAGACTATAAATATCTAAAGAACGATAACATTGATTGCAGTAAAATGTTGAAGAAAGTCATACCAAGAAGATGAATCTTAATGACTTTGAGGGTCTCCTGGCTTTTAACTTAGTGCCACCAGCCGGTCACATTTTTCACTTAACCTGTGAAATCTCTAAACATCTGCTTTGGTGGATTTGCACAACCTACCTGAGAGACTACAAATCATTTTTGACTAAATTCAGTACAGTCACTTTTGAGTCACTTTTGACATTCTCCTCATCCTAAAATGTGTAATACTTTTTGTCAGGTGCAAATAGTATTAGTTGTTGTTATAAACTGGATTTATTATTATTATAACTTTTTTAGATGCTTCAATCTGTCTTTCACCTGTGCCTACAGTTTCTGTATTTTTGTACAACTTTTTTGTCATCAAGGGTACAAGGAGGAATCTGCCAGACTTGAACATAAGCTTAGTAAATAAGTAGAAAAGAAATTACGAAAATACCAATTCCTCATTGTTACATGACTGAATCTGGCTCATTTTAGGTTCCACTATTAAAAAAGTTTGACTGTTTGACTTTTTTTGTGTTTCCTATCACAAGGTCAGAAGGACCATTGTGCCTCGAGCTAATTTGCTACTAATTACAGTATAATTGACATTCAAAAGTTTGCATGTTATCTTTCTGCTATATGACAAAGCCACACTGTGGACGCAGATGTTTCACGTGACGGACTTACATACATTTGAGTTTAGAAACACCACTTACATTTTTTACGAGCTGTGGCCGTCTAATGTTGTGGACTGAGAGGTTTTTCGCCTTAGTCCTTACTGTGAGAGTTTACAATGCAAAGCTATGTTTTCTGGTCACGGTTTGTGGAAAAGACTGTTTCTTTACAAGGACTATGTGTCTCTGCGCCAGTGTGATCCAC
>NC_136905.1:14270516-14427009 GCF_949606895.1 Notothenia rossii
TATGAGCAGTATGAGGCATGGCTACAATGGGTGAACTGTTTGGTATTTTAAACAAAAAACTTCACAGAAGTGCTTTGTAGAGGTATGGCCCTACAATATATTTTTCCAATATTGCATAATAGGTCCACTTTAAAGTAATTGTTAAGTCACAAAAGTGCAAAGGATAAAGCTTTAGAGATAAAGATAAGCTTTTAACCGCAGGTATTTGTGGAACATTTGGTAAATATGAAAGGTTCAAACATGGCATAGTATTTTATTATTATTGTATTATTATTAATATACCAACAAAGAATGTTTTAATAGTCCTTTAAAGTGAAATAGTTGTGTCACCTGATATTTATGTTTAAGATACCAAAACAAAGAATATATTTCTCGTAGTGCTCTCGCCGACTAGACTCTCAGAAATCTGAGTTGCGTGTCTTATACTGGATTTGTGAAACTAAAAAAGTGTTTTCAAGCCAAAACGTATTTCAGTATTACGCAACAGAAACTGTTTTGTCAGTTCAAGTTCTATCAATGTTTTTGCAGTTCCTACTCGGTGCAGATAGGAGTCGATGTAAACCCCGCACTGACCTCAGCTCGACTCATGTTGATGTTCTCATGCTCTCCAAAACAACTGCGTTACCATGGTGACCTTATCACCAAAACCACTGCCATCCACAGACTCTGCTCTCCATCACCGTGGGGACAGATGATGTCACATGAGCTCCAGAGAATCCAGCACTGTCCAACATAAACACACACACACACACACACACACACACACACACACACACACACACACACACACAACACACACACACACACACACACACACACACACACACACACACACACACACACACACACTCTATCTTATCTTTCTATTAGTTATTTACCACAAAAGGAAAGGTTGTGGTTAACGCACATTCTTAGATACCATCTTCTTAAATCTGCTCCTGTCTTTTAATTGTTAAGTTACATGTTTGTTCTCCTACCTTGAGGCCTCTTGATATTTTGATGGCCATGTTTTGGCTTGTGTACATTTTTAATATTCAGTAGATTGCATGTTTTTTTTTTTGTATTTGTATTGGCTGCTGCAAGGTGATATGATGGGACAATAAAGACAAGGTTAAAGGCAGCTAACTGACCTCAGATCTGCTTTAGATGAATCTGTCATCGATTCCCCTGGGACCTAAACTTGGGTCCAGGAAAGAGGGGGGGGGGGGACACATACTGTTTCCTGTTTTTTCTCAGTTAAATAAAGGATCCCAGACCGCGAAGACTGAGTGCCAAGTGAAAGCTGGTCTCACATTTCCGTAGAAATGACATAGAGTTGACTTAAGGTGATTTCATTAGTTGTTCCAACTCCCCTAATTAAACAGAGCTTTAAAATGACTTGAACACAAGGACAGATTGGCAGGCTGCACAAAGCATCTGTCGTTGTATTTAAGAGCCTGTAGGTAAGAAGTCTTTTGTTCAAGAGGATCTAAATGATGTATTCCCATGTTATTGCTGGAAAATGTAGCAAACGTGTGGGACAGATCTGCAGACATAATTATAAGATAGAGTTGCAGAAAAGGACTATTAATCTACCTGAGAAAGGAAACAGAAGAAAGAGACATTAAAAAGAAATGCACTGCTGCAAGTGACGGCTGTTTAAGAGGTCAAAAGTTTATGAATCTTCACTTTCTCCAGTCTTGCAGATAGCAAACGCAGCAGATCTCACTCAGCACAATTCAGCCTTCCAAGATGTGCAATGCCTCCCTCTCGTCTCTCCCTCGCTAGATCATCCTTTTGTCACGCAACTCCCCCCAGAACCATCAACGGCACTTAAGCTGCCAAGAGTTTTCCACTGAAAGCTTTTTTCCACTGTGGGGGTTCAGCTTCGGTGGCAGAGTACCACCTTTTACCGTATACCATGTCTTTGCTGTCAACAGAGGGGAAACGTGTTGATGTAGGCGTTGGGATATTTCTCTGGATTTACGCTGGATAATGTGGTTCATTTAATACGTGGGTGTGTTGTTTGAAGTTAAATGTGTGTTTCTCACAATAAGTATTTGGGTGTGGCATGTAATTGTTCCTCCGAGTCCCAGTGTGTTGCTAAGGGTCTCTGCGCTCACCCACCCAACATGAGGCATAGCAGCTACATTGTGCCAGCCTCCATGCGGTCTAACAGCAGAACCGTTCCTACGCCCAAGAAGAGAACTCATATGCAAAGGATTATGGGTTTTATTTTCAGTTTACAGTAACTCTAGTTTAACGGGAGGGTGGGATGGAGAGGAGGGGGAGTCAGAGAGAGGGGACTGTGGTCGGTGTGTCACATGGAAGCTGATATTTCCAGTTTCTGTCTGTTTCTCGCCTCGAGCAGTTTTATAGATTTGTTTTTCTTAGAGCTGAACTGTAAATGTGTGACGCAACACTTTGGCTCTTCTCTCCTGTGGAGGGTATTTTCTGATAACGGAGATGATCACAATCACAGGGTGATCATTTAAATCTCCTTAAGCCTGCGATACACACCGCAACTTTAAAGCCCATTTTTAAGTGTGATGGTGCACAGCAATGCTTAATCATGTGCAGTTTGACCATCGTGTTGCCAGGAAACAATTTAGTTGATTTTTGTTCTCTTTTCCTCTTTCCTTTGTGTGTTGTTGGAGGTTTTGCCAATTTATAATGCTCAAAACAACGTTTCTCACTTAGTTTTTCATGTCAAGGACATTTAAAGGGCTACAACTGTGTCTCAGGGAGCTTATTAGTATTTGTAGAGAGCTCACTTTGGGTGGGCAGCGGACCACTTGGGAGTAAAGCTGATACAAGAGCAATGATTCTTAATTTCTGCTCTCTCATTGATTTATTGACTTTACATTTGGGTTAAACCACTTCTAATCCCCTCCCGCAGGGATCCACGAGTAAATTAAATCACTGCCTCTGCTGTATGCTGATAGATCGGGCAAGCACTTTTATTTGAAACTGTCTCTCACTGCATTTAAACTGTAATGAGCAATCTCAAAAAACGTATTCAGATGCCATTTACTTAATGATTCACTTTCTTTTTGCACTGCTATGACAAACTACAGGAAACGTAAATCATGTTTAAAATACAACTTGATAAAGAACACCTGCCCATATTTAAACAGCTTTCCAAGTATTTGATTTTATTCTGAAAGTATTTCCCAGAAGTAATCCTTTAAAGTTTCATGCATCTTATTTAATATTATACAACCAGTTTCAGATCTGTTTTCTATTGTACTCTCAATGGAAAACATGCTTTCTACTCTAAACTTGCATTGATTAAAGGTGGGGTAGGTAATTTTGGAGAAACCAGCTCGAGTGCGCTAGAATTTGAAAATACACAGCCGGAAAAAATCTGCCACTTCCTTACAAAGCCCCTCCTCCAACAAACACAAGAACGCGCACATGACCAATCAGGGCACTAGATAAGTTTGTGCACAGATGGAAGGCTGACAGGCAGGTAGGCCATCCAGTTATTTTAGACGGGCCGGCTCAGGTGATTGGTCGTGCTTTTTACAGCGCCACGGCTTCCACAGATGACATTTTTTAATGTATTTATTGTCAAAGCATGTAATGTATTCATTACTATCGGATGTTAAGAGCATTCCATGGAATATAACAAAAAGTGTTCTGAAATAAATTACATACCCCAGCTTTAATGTCTTGAATTACCTTATGATCTCTTTTAAATAAGACATTAAACGTAGTGGGATTTGTGCGATATGAGAGTCCCTATTTACCGGGTTGGTATGAAACAAGACATAAATTACCCGCAGTTTGATTCACTTTTCTAAGACACACAGTAATATGATTCACCTGCACATGTGTGTCATAACTCAGGAAATCTATTACATTTCACCATGTTGTATTTCTTTTGTAGTCCACTGACTCTGGTTTGAGTTGCTCAGAACAAAGACATCTAAAGTTTCTGATGTAGTTGATTCTGGAAGAGCATATTGGCATCCAAACTACCAAGAGAAGCTTAGAAATAGCCATAAAAAGAGAAGGACACGTTGTGTAGTTTCTGCTTCTGACTGAAATCAGAGCACGTCGACATGAAAATGAACTTGTATTTGCAGGACTGTCCATCTTTCTCTCTTACTGTATTTCTTAATATCCCAGCCAATGTTTTTCTATCCATTTCTCTACACCATACTTTCCCTTCCAGTGTGTGACTAATATTTTCTACCTGAATGAGCACTGCAAATGTAATAAAGTAAACTTGAGAGATACTAATATATGCAGATTTCACTTCCCCTGGACTGAACCAGGCCTGCTGTTTCCCCCTGCTTCCAGTCTTTAAGCTAAGATCAAATGAAAATCTCTGTCACATACTTCATTTTGAATGACAGACATGATAGTGGTATCAATATTCTGATCTAAATTGGCAAACAATATATTGATAATCACATTAGAGAAGAAGATCCTGTTTCTATGTGGTTGAAGGCTCTGTACTGACTGTTCAACTAAAGAGAACATGCAGTCTGATGGGAGTATATATCTGTCAAGAAATGGCTCTCTTGCATAAAATGGAATCAAAACAATGTTCTAGTTGTCAGCACTTGTGCGTCCTGAAGGGCTCTTGATTGAAGCAGAATATGGTAATAACATGGGTACGAAGGTCTAGCAGGATTAATATAAAACCAAGGCATCTGTTTTCATTTGGGCTTTGTTTTCACTTGAAGCCCCTATGCGGTTCTGTTAAGAGCATTTCGGGCCCTTAAACAGCTCACAGCATTCCTCTGTTGGTGTGTGCGTGGGACGCTGCTTTGGGCCGCGACAGAATGAGTCAGTGAAGAGAAGCTCATTGGATTAGCTAAATGTCCTTAGTTACTAAATATAGTCTCCCTTTGAACTCAATTCAACGTATGGGACTCATTTGATACGTGTGTGTAATGACGCCAGAACATGAAAACACATGATCAGTCGTTACAGTTACAAACTGTGTATTGGGTGTGGGAGTGTGCATTCATGTTGACGTTATATGTGTGGGATGAGTGCAGATTCACATTTTCCTGTGTGTGTGGCATTTTGTCTATTTAATAGCGGTTTATAGAGCCACATGAAAGTCTCTCGGCACTGGATGAGATTGACTGTTTGTTTTTTATTACAAAGATCTAAATACTGTATGTTGGCGCAACCTCTACCCTTGATGTTCTTCACTGAACTCGGTCCAGCCTCTTTGACCAGTGGATGTGAAGTATGAAGGTGCATCACGTACATCACGTACAAAACAAATGAAAGGGACAACTGTTGCAATAAATCATGCTACTCGTGTTTTTCCGCTTTATAACCAAGCTTGTCCAAGTGAAAGGGTTCAGAGCTGCAGTTTGGAAAGAACTCAAAGGAAATAATGATAGCTTAGGCCTGAATGTAATGAGTGGACAGCTATTATGTGAAAAGGAGGAAAGGAAAGGAATCAATCCATCAACAGTCGGTGAGGAGTTTGGGTTAAACTCGATTCTTAGAGTACCTGAACACTCCTTTGCTCCTCTAAAGCAGGGTAGCCCCATTAAAGGTCCAGTTTCCAGATGATGACACTACCACCTGGAGCTCCAGACGTCTAACTGCCCCCCCCCTTCTGTAGGTAACCCAAACATGCAATGCAAACAACGTCTGAGCTCGACTTCAAAACAACTCCGGCTGCAGTCATTAAGCTCTCTTTCTCAGCATTTAAGAATTCCCATGCGGTTTGAAGCCTTTCTCTAATGAAGCACAATTAAAATGAAAAGAAGGTAATGAAAAATATTTACCCCTAGTCCAATGAAGTGGCTGGTGAAGTTGATGACTCCTCTTAATAAAAGCCATATGCCTGTTCTCATAAAATTCTGTTTTTGTGGCACAGATTTCTGAGGCGTTAGCGCTTGTGCCAGCAAGTGAATTAACTCCTGACAGAGTAGGAGAGTACTCAGACGCAGTTTATCAGAAGCAGAAGATCTGTGCAGTCGCACTGATTTATGCTGCCCTCGCCATGCCAAATCTCCAGCAGTGATAACCAGCCCCTGGACAGAGTAAACATAGATGTAGTTATATTAAATGAGCTTCTGATTGATTGCAGAGGTGTTTATGGTGAACTGTTTCTTCAAATAATCCTTATTCTGACCTTATTCTTTTTCTCATGCAATCCACTATAAAGACAAAAGCACATTTTGTAAACATACATCAAATGGCTCCAATGGGAATTGAACCGCTGACCTTGGCACTATTAGAGGCATGCATTATTCACCAAGCCACAGGCAAATATTTTCCTCATCGCGGGAAGTTTCCCCAATTTTCCAGCAGTGTGACTTAGAATGCAAATATGTGCGTGAAAATTTAACAAAGAATGTTTCTCCAGGAGGAAAAGATGACATGGAGGACAAAGGGCCAGAAAGCTGTTTGACATTAAAACAATGCGGTACAGAGTACTGCCAGGAACCGGGTACGAACCTCTAACTCATACATCGTTTTCTCACTGACTTACTATTGAGTTTAAGTTTCTCTAACTTAACCTTGACCAAATGTCTACCAATGTTTACCACCTAAACATCACTGATAGCCTTTCTGTGAGAAAACAGCCAGTTAAAAAAGTCATAAATGTAACAACAACCAGATAAACATCATATATTCGATCAGAGCAAAGCAGTAGAGAAAGTAGGGCCTCACTGACCTTATTGACCAAACATATTACTCCAATTCTTACGGTATTAAAGTTTTCGTCACCTTACTCAATGTGATGATTGTAGTGGTCATACAATTCTCAAAAGACATATTATATAATGTTATGAAACTTTGAGGGAGGATCTAAGTTTCAAAGTAAAGGAGACATTTGCTGTCACTCCTTAGATCTGGGATGTTTATCCATGAAGAAGACAATCTTGATTGGTTCCTGCGATGCCACTATCCCAACATATCACACATCTCTCTCGGGCCATGAGTAGATGACATGAGAAGCCTTGGTTCATTAATTCTGTCAGATGGGACTTGTGGAGAAAACAGAGGAACACGCTCGACTCATCCTATGTCAACATTACGACCCCGTTTTCTAAAAAGTGTTGCATTCCCACGATGCTTTCAGCAGAGGGCTCACAATACTGAGCTGCTGAACTTCTGTTCATTACGATGAGATATTAGAAAATAGCCTCCCTTCGGCTCCCTGAGAGCCCAACAGGGTCCCCGTGCCGAGGCGCTCTCTGGGGCCGACGCACTGATCAGATCCAGATGCTGCAGGAGTGTGTTGGGACAGCAGAGGAGCGTGGAGGCCGCACTCAGCTCTGATTGATAGGGGTCAGGAATAGGGAGTCGGATTTCTTGACTCTCATTTTTTTTTTGTACTCCCGATCTTACTCCTCTGTGTTTTATGTACCATGTTGAGACGGCGTTACGCTTCAAGTCTGGCTCTTTGCCTCACCTCTGCTGAGTGTTTAACAAACTCTTTTTACAATCACAGGCTCAAACCTTAACCGCAGTTTATAGGTACCGAGAAACAGATTTTATTTAATCTTTCTGTCCGCCACACTGTGAAATTTTAATTATAGTAAACAAAAAACAATGGATGTAAATGTCAAATAGAGAGCAGGACTGGAACTTTTTTTTATTTTCCCGTTTTGGGTGTGCAACATTTTCCACAGTGAGTTTGCGAGGGTTAGGTTTATTGTTGTGTTTCATGCTGCTCAACTTGATCCCGCAGTAAAAATAAACCTCAAAATGACTCTTCTTCTTTGAAAGGTTTCTTTAAAATTGGTGTTTAAGGCATGTTAATTCAATTCGTCTTCATGAGAAATGGCCGTTTTTAACATCACCTCTTCAGCCTAGCCTAAACAAACGGTACATACCGTACAAGTTGCATAACCAGATTGCTTTGCGTTGTACAAATGTTGCTTTTACTGTCTCCACCTTCAGTTTAGTTTCCCAGTCTAACAAAATAAATATGTTTCGGCCCCCTGCCATCCTTGCTGAAATGTTTGGGTTTTTGCATCCCTTTGTAAATGTCTGTCTTTTTTTTACCCCTCAGGACCATGGCGACTCTGCAGAGCTCCGCCGTCCTGCTGCTGTCGAGCTTCCTGATTGGTCTGAGCTACTCTCTGAACCCAAGAGACCCGAATGTGTGCAGCCTGTGGGAGAGGTGAGGCCTGTATGACTTAGTCAAACTGAAAAATGTCACTGTTTTTATATCAAATATACAACATTTTTTTTCAAGCACTGCTGCATTCATAGTGCTGAAAGTTTACTTTAACTGGACCCAAACCACTAAGGCCATTGCTATTAGACAACTCGACACATGTAACATTTTATGAATCAACAACATTTCTAACATGTTTATTAAGAAAGAGCAACTCATGTAAATGTTGATATGACTATTTTGAAACCAGACTGAGAGTCTACAGCCAAAGGGAACCTCCACAGTCATTAGGGTTCAGAGACGGCAGCACTTGTTTTCATGATTAACCAATCCACAAAATCAATCCTCAATCAATCCATGAATTGCTTTATGTATGAAATGATTGTAGGAGAGTATTGAGAATGCTTATTTTATTTGACCATCATACCGTAAATCAAGTTCGATCATGTTCAGTTTACTATCAGGAAAGTAATGAAGTCCTCACGTTTGAAAAGCTGGAACCATAAAACGTTTGACATGTTTGCCTAAAAATGACTAATTCCATCACATTCCATTTTTAAATAGAAGCCTTTCTTTTAACCAACTGTATCAATGTATTGATTAATTGTTGACAGGGTCTCGTACAACTGGCAATTCATATGTTGACCCCCTCTTCACATAATTCACAGGGGCCTTGCTCAAAGATGGAGCTTTTGTATTTTATTCTGTGAAGGTTTTAAAATGTGTTGCCTTGCTTTTCAGCTTCACCACCTCAGTCAAAGAGTCCTACTCGCATCCTTACGACCGGGTGACGGAGGAGCCGTGCTCCGACCCTCGGACCTCCTACAGATGCCTGCGCCACAGGTAGGAGAAGCATTACGACCTATTTCCTGTTCATGCTCACTTCCTGTTCCTGTCAGTGGAGGGTCCAAGCTTCCTGTCTGACTGTGTCATTCTTTCAGGATCACCTACAAGACGGCCTACAGGCAGGCGGTGAAGACAGACTATCGCAAGAGATACCAGTGCTGCCCCGGCTATTACGAGAGCCGAGAAAAATGTGTCCGTAAGTAATGATGTGAAACTTGAAACAATACACTCAGCTGCGTACTTTTTAAATTATAAGTAAGGCAGACAGAAGGAAATCAAAAATAAATGGTGGAGGAGAGGAAAAGTGTTTTCAAGATGGGAATTAAGAGGTTTAACATCATTGTCAAACTAAACACCAAAGTATGCCTGATTTCAGTTATATTCAAATTAAAAGGTACATTTCAAGCCCAAAATGTGTACAGAGGTACCAAACCAATGTGTGAGTTTGTTAATAAATAATCCTGTCCCACACTGGGCTGTACACAGGATAAGGAAAAAAGGCTTAGTGCAAGTGAACCCGCTTCATAAAAACAAAATGCCATGTGTTTTATCCTTAAATAACTATTTAAACTGCGCCAAATCTCCCTGATCATTTACTGTATATTTAGTTCTAATATACAATCTTCCCTGTGTTAGGACTCAACATATAATGAAGAAATTATAAATTCTTATTTTAATTATTAGTTTATTTATCAAGGACAGCGTATATTAATACATATTCATGCACATACTGTATCAGAGGCTTTTTAGGAAAAGTACATTCATAGTTATTAAGATAATTTCTAAACATTAAAAACATTCTTTATTTGTCTCCTTTCGGTAGGCCTTAAAAAGGAGTCAGATCTAAATATATAGATAAAAAGAAACTGGAATAAACCTCTGAAAGTGTTTACTCTTAATTTATATATTGTACACTTTGTTGCTAAATTGTCCAAAATCCCCGAAAAGATTACTGAGGACATGACCTCAGTGTCCTCAAGGGTAGCTACCCCCCTGGTCCCACCCATGAGTGTGCAACATCATTGTAGATTGCAAACTAACATTGTGTATAAGCAAAATGATTAAGTGCCATATTTTAAATCAACAAATATTCAAAACATATTTAGGAATTTGGAAACTAATGTGACGTTTCTGGCAGATTCCCGTGTACTCGATAAAGAGACAGCTCAGGTTTGAAATATTTTGTAAGTTAATGCAAATTCTTTTTTTGACAGGAGCATTTAAGAGTGTTGCAAGTCCTTGGCAGACTGATTCTGTCTTCATGGTCTAATGCTAGGAAATACATTAATCCATACGCAGGTTTACCGTTAAAAGCCTGTATTGCACAGCTTTAGGAGCACATGTTGAGGAGACGCTGAACCAACAGAGTAACCTGATGTTGGATGAATACTTTGGGCAGCAATCTAGCACAATACCAACATTTATTTTTAGTCTTTTTTTTCCATGCAACATGCAAAGTCAATATGAGTTGCACATGATGCTGGAATTACCACAATTATGGGTTCGGGTCCCACTGGGGCTTTTCATGCTGATATTGGCTGTACCAGCTGGAATTGTAACTAAACTAAAGTGTGTGTTGCTGACACCATAAAAAACCCTCCGCATCATTTTCACATTTTATTTCAGTTCTAGGATTCCATATAATTCAGCAACTTATATTTCATCAACTAAGCATCTGTTCCTGATGGATATAAAAGTTGTGACACGGCTGCATGCAGCTTAGGGAACAACAACAGAAATAGCATCATGTGAACAAAATCCTCAGTGCACAAACACTCAAGCCTCAAGATAATATGGAAACAGAGCTGAAGCCTTGAATGAAATAAAATAACGTTGTCCAAAACAAAAAGGGACTTTAACACATTGGTATAACTATTTATAGAGTAAAGTTACATTTTAAAACAAACATACACAATCCATCTGTTTTATGTCTATTTTTGATTTAGATATTTATCAAGGTTGCTTTAGTTTATACTGATTCTTTTGTTTATCTACTGTATAGACTACATTTTGAGTGTCTTTCTTCTAACATCTTGGGGTGTACTTTAACGTTGTATCCTTTGAATTCAAAATGTTTTAGTAAATTCAGAACAAACATGAACATCAAATATGTTTGAAGGGGAGATTTCTTCATATGGATTTAATTTCTACCTCAGTTTCTTTGGCATCACAAATGTTGTATGTGATTTAAGTAATCATTAACCTATAACTACAATCATTATCTTAACTTTAAGTACTCTAACGTAAAGCCCATTGTCAATTTTAGGCAGTTTTTTATTTTTAAATAAACCTATCGGTGCAGTAGTTAAAATAAACAACAGATTCATTTTTGGCGTCTAAAAATACCAAACTGATGCAGATGTCAACCGTTTAGTTTGACACACTGTTATTGCTGACAATCAGCGGTGACATATATAAATAAAGGGAAACCCCACATGGCTCCATGGTTTAGGAAATTCTACCTTAGCTTTGCAAACTCTCCCATACATCACTGGATGATCTCAGAAGTGCAGGATGGTAATAACAAGGTTTCCGTGCTTTGTGCTTCAATAACTGACATTTTGGAGATAAATGTTTTTTTGTTCAGCCGAGAATATACACATCTTGGTTGCGCCAACGTTCACAGTGGTCTCATGACGCCGTTCTCTGTGTGGAGTTTTTCTCTTGGAGCCAAACAAGCCTTTGATTCCACTGACTGACAAAGATTGGAGCCCACTGATTGCTACTTTAAGTTTTATAATTGAAATATCTCTCCTCCCAGTGTGTCATCTATGACTCCTCCTACACCCACTTTCTGTATAATGTACAGTGTTTCCTTATTTTCTAAATACATATAATTAGATACAATTATGCTTACCTCATTTATTTGATGACTAGTTAGCAATTTCCAGGCTCCAGTGTGAACACACCTGCAACTAAAGGAGAAAGTAATCAGTGAAATGATTGCTTATTGAACAGAAAAACACCCCGTGCAAAATGCAGTATGTGATTAGAGATCACTCATCTAGTGCAACACAAATATAAGAAATCTCTGGTGGATTTATGTAATTATACGTTTTCAGTCATGAATGCATGTTTGGATTAATTAAATAGCAACACCTTATGATGCTGGCAACTCAAAGACTCTCTAAGAGGCTCCTTGTCAATATGAATGGCGTCTGACATGCTTTCAGGGTGGTGGTTTGAGCGCAGCTGTCGAGCTGGCAGATTTATTCTATTTATTGCGAAGGGAAAGAATATAGTTTAGTTGAATAGATTTTTAATTGAATAGAAAAACACATTTGAAATAGTACGCTTTTGAAACATTAATCATAATTTCCGTAGCACTCTACACTCATTTATATCAAATGCCATATATTTTATGGGACGCTATAGGAGCGATACACCGTGAGGCAGTGATGAGTCCTAAAACCCAGAAAATAGTTAGCATTTTAGCGCTTTCGGTATTCTCATCCGAAGTGAATGCTTTTTTGACTAATGAGATTTCACGTTTTGTTCCACAACATAAAACCCATCAGTAAATACTCCACTCCTGAATAACCGAAGCTTCAACGTGTCGTAAGAATGGCGGTTGCTATAAAGTGACTAAATAAACAAAGTCATCACGTCTGCCTTTAGCTTAGCGGTGGCGATCCACAGCCGTAGTGCAGTTTGTTTATAGCATTACTTTAGCTTTTGTTTAAGCTTAATTTATGCTTTAAAAAATCACAACGTGGGGTTAATATGTGGAGATAATCCTGCTGAACAAAATGTGTCAAGTACTGCTAATGTGTGTTTGCCATAAAGCTTATTTTCTGTGATATACCAAAATGCAATGGGTAAATCCTATTGCTTTTTGTGAAGGGATGGCCTAAATAAATGTGTCATCACTGCACCACCATATTGCTGCTCACTCTTAGCAGACTGACAAGTTGCCATGACAGCAAGGTGTCAATCACAAGATAGCCACACCCTAAAGCATACCCAGCGTCTATTTGACTCTAAATGGGACTATCATTTACAAAAAGGAACTTCATGATGTATTGAACAAGACTAGAAAAAAACGGTCAAGACCATTAACTCATATAATATATGAAGTGAGAATTTTGTCATAGACCTTTATACAATCAGACTTAGTTTTGCACACAGTGGAGTTCTTCCCTGCTGGACACATTGGCTTCACTTTTTCAGACCCAAAGGCTATGTCCACTTGTTTTACAAGGCCTATAATCGGTTCATTGAATGGCTTGTTCTAGAGGGCATAGGCACACTGTATTCTGTCTTTTGGATGGGGAAAAAATCCCAGGCAATTCCAGGATTACTGTAACAATATCTCATCTTCTTCTTCATCTTGTTAATGAAAAATGACATCCAGGGAGGGGTGGGAGGTCTTTAACTCATGTTGTTGAATCTGCGGGATTCATCAGACAAAATAAAGTTTGGTAGCACAGTCTGATCTTTACTCTCAGACAACACACAGACGTGGCATCCATGGTTGTATTGACTTTTCTCCACAAAGCCAGGCCTGTTATAAAGTGTGTTTCTCGTCCACAGCTCGCTGCACCAAGGAGTGTGTCCATGGTCGATGTGTCGCTCCAGATCGGTGCCAGTGTGAGGGCGGCTGGCGAGGAGACGACTGTTCCAGCGGTATGAATCACACTTTTCCCCTCCCTCAGACATTTTCTCACTCTCGCCCTTGTTTGCTTTCTCTCTCTCCTTCCCCCTCTTCTGTCTTTTCAGGTGCACACAGAAATAAACTTGACACACACAACAGAAATTGACAACAGGCAATTAATCAAACGCCTTCACATACATCACTTCACACACACTGAAGGCCTTTCCAATGGAAACAGCAAGGGAGCATTACCGCATCCCCAGCAATGAGTCATTAATGTCAGCCTCAGTCCAAAAAACAGTTTACTAGACCAGAAGGAGCTGCATAGCCACCTCTCACAGTTACTGTTCAAAATAATAACTTCTCGAGAAGTACTCTTAAGTCAAAAGCATAAAACAATCAAGTGTAATACAAGTGAAAGTTCTGACAAACTTCTGCTCAAATAAATGTAACAGCACACCATAAAAGCAATGGGTTACGAGTTAAATCATAATAATAATAGCTTAGATTTATATAACGCCTTTCATGGGACCCAAGGTTGCTTTACAAATAAAAACAAGAGTAAAAACAAACAAACAAAAACAAAAGGCAGTCAGACAAACAGTCAGACAGACAAAACAACAAATAAATTAGGGGCCGAAGACCTTGGCAGTAACTTAAAAAGTGACCACAGTTCCAATAAGAGCGAAGACAGAGACATTAAACCAACTGCTTCTACCCACTTATGTCTTCTTTTTACAAACTGCAGTCAGCAGAAATGGTTATGCAATTGTTATTTGAGGCACCAACTCAGAACAGTGAGTCAAACCTAGTTTGTCCTGCCTCAAATCCCACTGATTTTAATCGTCTAAACAACATGGAGTGTGAAACCAGAACCACATATTCTGTCCCCCTCACTGTAATGAAGTTTTCCACTAACTTCAGCCCGTTTCTCTGCAGTCAGCTGGGTCAATAGTACACAGCCTTCCTCCATTTCCCCTCTATCCCTGTGCAGAGAGAAGGAATCATAGCTTTAACGGGTAGCGGTTGATGTCCTGACAGGGGGATGATGGGAAGGGGAAATGGAAAATGTTACCCCTCTCTTTCTTGCATGGCCCAGTTCTCCACATCTCTCCTTACACTCCCTCCCTCCTCTAACCCTCACTTAAAAACTCTTTTTTGCTTCCTCCTCCTCCTCCTCCTCCTCCTCCTCCTCCTCTCTCCAGCCTTGGCTCGACTTTATCTTCCTATAATGGAGTCTTTTTGGCAGAATGAGCCCTGACACTTCCTGGATGCCTGTGTGTTGAGCTATCTAAGTACTGTAAGGGAAAGAGGAGAGGGGATGAGGTTTTCATACCAAACACTTTTAGTTTGTGGAAAAAAGAAAAGGGGTGGAAAAGCAAACGCAATATTCTTTGTTTTGTACAGTACGTTAAAGTGAAAGAAGTATTCATATCCTTTACTTAGGAAACATGCAATAACTATAATGAAAAAAACGTCCCTATAAGTAAAAGCCCTGCATTCAAACAGTAGAAGTAAAAACATGCAAGTATTATCAATATAGTATTCTTTAAGTATCACAAGTGGAGGGGGTCATCCTGCTGTACACAGTGTCAATATTTTATTAGTACTGTATATATGATGTTCTTTGTAAATATAACATTTGCATTATGTTGCCTTTTATTGCTGTAGAGGTTTAAGATTGTTTCCAGCTAATCTAAAAGAGGTTTTAAATAGTAGATTCAGCTTAAGAAAAAAGCCTAAGGACAATTGACTTCAACAGAGACATTAAAAAGAGACATTTAACATTTGAGAAAAATGATAGATCACCAAATGTAGGAAGACATGGTTTTGACAAGACAGAAAGCACATTACAATCTGTAAAGAAAAATTAAAGTTGTCTGCCAAATGTAGTACAGTTAGACGTTCTTCTACTCAAGTACAGTACTTAAGGGTGCTCCATTTCACTGATAGAAAGAGAGGAGCCTTGGGAACAGAGTGAAAAATGGGAATATAATGGTTTTGACAATGATGAAAAGGAATAATGTGGTTCAATGGGAGTTACAAAATGTCATGTATAAGTATTTAAAGCTTTACGTAAGCCCTGTTTCCAGAGCACATTTAAAAAGATATACGCAAAGAGCTGGAATCAAAAACCAGCAGCGAGGGTTGTTTAGATATTCAGAAGATTAAGTGGACTTTGTACGCAAGCAGGACTCTAACCACTGCTTGGACAACTGTCAGGGGAAAAAGAAGAATTTTCCCAGCATACCAGTGTGCATTCCTGATAAATGATATTTAAGAGATGCCAGTTCTGAAGTGCGTGTCAATCAGTGGGATTACATGCACACATTATTAGATACTGTTTCGCCGTGGAGGTAACTGCAGAGCATCTGAATGGATGCATACTGTATCTCTATCCCCATCACTGAAATGTATTATTATTTAGGAAGTCTCAGTGTGAACCTGAAAGTTCAGTGAGTCTGTGAAGTCCTAACGCTGTGTGTCAGTGTGGTGATGTAATCAAACAAGCAGTAGATTACTGAGTGATCATGCACAGATGCAGATACTTAAAAGAAAAACGGCCACAAACGCTTCTGTGTTTTCAAATGTGAAGATTGGAGAAAACAGCAGGAGTAAGCTAAATAAAAAAATGTATCTGACCGAAAAAAAAACGCCCATTATTCCCAACTGTTCCCCAATTATAGCAGGTTGCACTAGCTCCAAAAGTTGCTGACAACACTGACAGTATTTTCCTTTACTTTCTGTCGGAGCATTCGATTCATCTGTTGCCGTCGTGATGTTAAGAGATTTTCAATAAATATTACAAGTTTCTTTTCTGGAAACACATTAACCCCCCTAGTTGGGTGTAAACAAACTCAGCAACACTCTCAGAGATGAGGATTTATGTTTACATGCAGATAAACAAAACACATAGGAAGAGTTTTCAGCACCGAGGGGCTTTGACTCTCTGCCAGCTGGTTGCTCAAAAATAACACGTCCAATCCGCTCGTTTTTCACCCACTCATTCATTTCTGTCTGGACGCTCCAGCCTCTCAGCTCTTAGGGCCGACGGTCCTGCAGAACTTCAGTAAATCTGCACGTTGTCCTGCAGACGGTCTGTAAACACCACCGCTGCTCCAGCTGAGTTTCCCATTAGTCAATGCGACACAATCCAGCAAAGCCCCTCTCCAATGCCTGCACAGAACAAGCAAAGGTATGATTTAGTTAAACAAAAGAAGCAAGGGTCCTGCTCCACGTTAGTGCAATAAACAAAACTTGTCATCCATGGCGGCGCACTTTGCTCCAGGCCAAATTTGGCTCTGCTCTACTCTCTGTGTAATTATTGTCAAAGCAGTCCTTATACTTTTCAAAGCTGTGGCCAGGCATATGTGCAGAAGAGGGTAGGGGGATGGGGGGGGGGAACGTGGAGCATGGACGTGTAGTTTAGGCTTTAGTGAATGTCTACTTCTAACAAAGATGGGGCTCAGGATGAAATAGTTGGAATTGTTTTTACTTTCAAAGAAATCTCTCGCCATGTGTTACGTCAGTGCAATTGGATATCACAGTTACTCCATGTTGTCCAATATCCAAGACTTGAAAAAGTATTGATGAGATATTTGAAGAATGCACCCGCGACCAGTCAGGGGTCTCATGACGCGACACAGTGGGCTGAGATCTCTTCATAGTGAAATGAAATCCAAACCTTGTGTGAATCTCCCCTGAACATTAACCCCACCGGAAACGATCGTCAGGCTTCTGTAAAATCATCCATTTAAAACTCGTCCATCTTCTGAGCTCCGTGCAAATCGTGCTGCCAATTCTATATGATGTGTTGGTAATATAAAACTCCTGGGCTAAAAGGCGAGATGTGGAAGCATGATGGAGATAATAATGTGTTGTGGAGCTTTACGTCATCCTAAAGCGCTCTCTTGTTCCTGTTCTGGTTTCCATCTCCGAGTTGTCTATTTTAATAAGATTTGTGTCTGTTTATTTGTGTTTCATGACATCATATAGTGTCAGTGTACACCACAGTGTAGGGGGAAAAGATTGAATTATAAAAAGGCAAAAGAGACAAAATGATCCTTCAGCACAGGCTCTGGATGCATGTTATAATAATCGTGAGTAATCTTATTTTGCTTCAGTGTTTTTTTTCTCCATTTCCAGCATAGCAGAGCAGGCTGACTCAATGTTTAGAGTAGGAGGTGCATTACTGGAAGCTGACTGGTTTGAATCGTCGGAAAATGTTGGCAATCAAAGTGAGAACCTCCTCGGTCAGAACGAGTGAGGCTGTTTCATTTCAACATATCTGAATTCAAATAACAAAACGCAACGAGTCGCCCTATGTAAAGATGTAGCGTGTGATCTCCATTGTATCCTTTTCTCCCAGGGTAGATTGACATTTTCCTATTTGTTATCATCATGGTCGATAATACATTCGGAGATTGAGTTTATAAATCTAGGGTCACAATTCACATTTTTTTTAAGTACAACTCACCAACGCAATATTCAGGAATGAATAGCAGTCTGGATCAGTAGTCTTATTTATAATCAATAACAGTTTTTCTTGTTACCTTTCAGCGTGTGATGAGAAACACTGGGGTGCAGGCTGCAGTCAGCAGTGCAGGTGTGAGAACAAAGCTCTGTGCCATCCGGGCAAGGGCACGTGTCAGTGTCCCCCGGGGTTTATAGGACGACACTGCGAGGAGTCCTGTCCTGCAGGCACCTTCGGGAAGGGCTGTCTGCAGAGGTGCAAGTGTGGCAGCGGAGGATCCTGCGATAAAGAAACCGGAGAGTGTTCATGCCGGGACAATTTCACCGGGACTTTGTAAGTTCACATAAATATATATATGATAGAAGCATTGCATATTGGAAGATGTATTACAACATGCTCCACTGTTCTTGTGTATAGGGCCAAACATTGTCTGAAAAACATTATTGTAGTATTAACATGGTCTGTTTTTCTCTAACTCCATAGTAAACATTGGTATTTTGAAATGGTTCCCCTCTTCAGTTTCCAAAGTGTTGATAACATACATATTATTCTTTTATAGTTAATAAAGTATGGTATCAAAGCAGGTTTACAAACACACAAAAGGGTTATCTGTCCACAAGAGCAAAAGTCAGCAGCAATTGAATTTGCCAAGTCATGCCACAAATGTAACGTGAAATGCTATGTTTGCTATTTGATTGAGGAGATACTTAATAACTCATTTAATAACAGTTGATTTTTTAATCTCCATTTTCTCTGAGTGTTTGTCGGACACAGGTCTTTCTTTACCAAGCAATTTGTTTTCACAATTAATTTTAAGATGGGAAAAAGGCCCGTACTTCACTAATATCCATGAGTCGTCTGTTACGCCTGCATTTTTATTTGACCCCGAGGACGAGTAAACAATACAAACATCTTCCCTGCTAAATATGAGTGGAAACTCTTGAACTGCCAACGTGAACACACAACACATCACTTTGAGTTAAATAAGAAATGGGGGCTTTGCCACAAAGATGACTGGATACAACTTCTTGATAAATTGCATATATTTAAAATATGTCCCTAAAGGATGCATTCAAAGATATAATATCCCATAAGTGTGCTTTTTAGGTGATTTGTGTGTATTAATCACAGAGATCAGCGCTTGTGACCCCTGTATTTTACTTTTCCCTAGACCATAATCTTTAATTACATTCTATAACAATCCATCATTATTTATCTGCAAACAAAATAATAATTTAAAACAGGTTTAAAAAGTCCCATTGGTCTTTAAAAAGAATGGTACTTGAGATGAAGGAAAAAAGACTACTCAAGTAAGAAGTAGAACAAACTAACAATGCTTGATTAATTGTTCTCGAGACAAAAAGTCTGACTGTAGAAGAAAACATTGACCTAAGTCTTCAGGAATGTCTCATGAGGACACATGGAGTGTTTTTGACTAAAGTGGTCCATTAAGCTGTTATTAAGCATGGGCTCTATCCTGTCCCCCAGCTGTGAGAAGGCGTGTTCCAGGAAATGCCAGGCGCGATGCCCCTGCCAGAACGGAGGTATCTGTAAAGGCAAAGGGATCTGCGACTGCCCACCTGGATGGACGGTACGTCTCTACCTCAAAGCTTGCACTGACACTAAACATTATATCATCCGTGGAGGTTGCCAGATTTTGAATTGGCCTCATGTACATTTCCAGAAGGCTCCTACTTTGTTCTAAGAGACAAACTTATTTTTAAGACACTTTGAAACGACCTGTCATCTCTGGGGACACTCAGCTGCATGGTTTTCCACTGATGTGAAAATTCCTTCAGGAGGTTACTTTGTTTTTGGAAAACATGCATGACAGGAGACGTGATTGTGATACCAGAGAGAATTCTTTTTTTTTTGAGTAACCGTAAATTGTAAGGTTGCAATGTTGGTGTCTCATTCCAGTTGTGCAATGATGCATCTTCCTTTTCCTGGCATTTCGTTCTGCCTCAATGTTTGGAACCTTGTTATTCTGCAGGGTGCCGTTTGCACAGAGCGATGTTCAGAGGGACGGTTTGGACAGAACTGCGCCAATGAGTGTCTCTGCCACAACAGGGGCAAGTGTGACCCTGAAACTGGACAGTGCCAGTGTGCTAAAGGTTTCACTGGTAACAGGTGGGTTGTTTTTTTGTGGTTACTTTTGACTAATATTAAAGGCAACGTTATTTTATCAAATGATCTAATCAAGGGACAGTGTTTTTTTATCCTTTACAAGTGAAACAAACCAAACTGTGTTTTCAGGCTCATACTCTGAGTTTTACTAGAATATTTTACATGCTCCAATTTAAAGCCCCCACCATTCATTTGTAAGCCTGGCTCTGATTGGCTTGTAAGAGTAATAGCAACAGCCTAAGATGTGGAGGAATTACTAAGATAGGTGTTGGTCAATTCTTATAAGCCTGTATGGGACGAGGGAAAGGGAGTCACATCTAAATGGCTTGTTTAGTCCCATGGTTTCTTTTGAAGAATACAAAAAAGGGAATGTTTCATAATTGTTTTGTTCCCCTTTAAGACTGCAAGTGTATGCCAACGTAAAAAACTCCATCATACACTTGATGTCCTTTGTAAGCATCACACCCAGACGTGGTTGCTATACATCAGCATATTGCATGCAGTTAGCTGATGTTTGATTACAAAGTGTCAAGAGGACAACGATCTGTCAAACAATTCAGTTTTTTATTTAAAATAGAATGAACTCTAACCATTTCAAAATACAACAAAGACCAACAAGTACAGCCTTAACTCTAACATCAACAGTGACTATAACCATTCAAAATGAAAGTGTTGGATTTGATTTGTCATATTTAACAAAACAACAACAGACTTGTGTGTTGCTTCCCATGTTGTCCAGATCCTCAGTGTATCACTATACCTCTCCGTGTCCCTCAGGTGTAATGAGGAGTGTGCTGCAGGCTCCTACGGGCAGGACTGTAAGGGTGTGTGTGACTGTGCTAACGGGGCGCGCTGCTACAACATCGATGGAGCCTGCCTGTGTGAGCCGGGCTTCAGCGGTCCACACTGCAGGGACCGGATGTGCGCACCCAGAACATACGGCATGCATTGTGAGCGCACGTGCCTCTGCCAGGAGAAACACACTCTCAGGTGAGTGGAGGTTGTCAGAAACAGGGGATTCATCTTTTCAAACATTTCTCTGAGGCAGTGCACCTCTGGGAAGCAGACACAATCCAATCTCGATAGAGCGAAACCTCAGTTCCAAAGAAACACATTGTTTGGCTAAGTATTGGGAGCAGCAATGTTTATTTTTTAATGTTCAATGTCTGTTTCCACTGGTGTAAAGGACGGGAATGAAGCTGGTTAAATAAGCTGCTGCACCTGGAGTAAGGGCAACTGAACGCTAAATCTATCAGTATAATTGGTAACACCTGTGTGGGTGTGCATGTTTCAAATATATACATGTAAACCTTTCTTCTTTATCTATACAACACATTCCCCCAAATGTTATCCAAATCTCCTCAGTAGTTTTCCCACAACCCTGCTGACGGACAGACAAGGACAGACAAACCCACCTGGAAACATAAGGAGGAAAAGAAACACACTACAGGTGTTCAACAAACTGTCTCATACAACACGTACTACCCGTATGTACTGGATGAGACAGTTTTATCAACACCAATCATTTTCAGACTGACTATATTAAATCACAAGTGTCACTGAACTCGTTTCTTTGGCAGAGTAAGACCTTTCTCACCCTTTCTTTGTATTTCTGTAGCAGTTGAGTCATATTTATCTCTTTGTCTTTGTCCAGCTGCCACCCCATGAAAGGAGAATGCACATGTCAGCCAGGCTGGGCAGGACTCTTCTGCAATGAGACGTGCGCTCACGGTTTCTACGGTCACGGCTGCCTGGAGCCGTGTCTGTGTGTGAATGGAGGGGTGTGTGATAGTGCCACCGGAAAATGCCACTGTACCCCCGGGTATACGGTGAGTGGAGCAGTTTAGCATGATTTAGTTAGGAATGAGTGTGTTGTGAAGGTATTAGATGGTCTATTCCTTTTCTGTGCTCAGATCTAATCATCATGTTTGTGCTGTGTGTCTATGTCACCTGTTAACTGCCTTGGAGGTTTATAGTTAACGTGAATCTTTGTTATTATTGCAGGGGGTTCACTGTGAGAGTCCATGTAAGAGTGGCATCTATGGCAAGAACTGCTCCCTGGAGTGCTCCTGTGAAAACTTTGTTGACTGCTCGGCAACTGACGGGGCTTGCTTCTGCAAAGAGGGTAAAGAATATTCAAAAAGATGGTTTGATGAATGATTTACCTATTTATTGAACATACTGATGAAATGAATAACTCGAGAGACCAAATAACTTTCTATCAAACATGGTTGATGCTCCTTTGTCTGTCTGCAGGCTGGCGGGGGCCGCACTGCTCCACCCCTTGCTCTGAGGGGACGTGGGGCCCAGGATGCAACGCCACCTGCCATTGCGCCAATGGGGCAAAATGTAATCCTGCAGATGGATCCTGTGCCTGCACAGCCGGTTGGAGGGGGCAGCGCTGCGACCAACCGTGCCCGGTACGTGCTTTGATATGAATTGAAAGATCCATGAGATAATGTTAAACCAGAGAAAGAACTGGTTCTTTTTGAGGCATTTTGTATTCAATGTTTCCCTTGGAGGAGACAATAACAATAAACTTGAATACAAAGACAAAAAATATATATACTTTTCCAGAAAACCACTAAGTGTACTGTACACTGTAGAATAGATTATACCACCAGTTTGTTAAAAAATAAAGGTGGCTGAACTTTAACATCCTGCCAATGATCTTTGAGAAATGCAAACAAATACCAACAAATAAGAAATAAATGCTAGATGAACATCTTTAACTTCTCTCTTCACCTCCAAAATGATGGAAACAAATGTCCTGGACTTCAGCCACAGCACTGCATGAAAACCCAGGTTGCTCTGTAATAATACTGACTGTACAAGATAAGACAAAGCACTATATGTTTATTCTATGTCAAGCTGAGTGGACAAATGAACTGCTATCTTTGATAAGACTAAATACAGAAATCATAAGGGCCGAAATGAATCAGAACAAGCCAGTTCTGATTGGACAGTCTGTAGAAATGTCGTCCAGCTTTTCATCTCTTACTTCACCCTCTGCATGCGTCCATCTGTGTTTTGGCCGGGTGCCCCTCCTGTCTCTGCCATGCCAACCACCAGGCTGTCTATACGGAGACACATTGCCAGTGTAGTATTTTGTCTGACTCTGACTGAGCTGGCCAAACGTTGAAGAGATTCCCCTGACGATTCTTTGCCCGTTGGCATTTGCTCACATGTGCAGATGGGCACGTTTGGGCCAGGCTGCCTGAAGAGGTGTGATTGTGTCCATGATGACGGCTGCCAAGCAACCAGCGGGGAGTGCCGCTGTCTGCCAGGGTGGGGGGGTAAGTGACGACGTCCGCCTGTGTCGCTGCCAGCTTGGCTTTGGTACCACTTAACTTCACATACAAGTAAAAAGAACAGTTCTTCCACCCTAAATGAAGTGGAGTAGAAGTATAAAGTAGAATTAAATGGAAAATGTATAGTCAAAGAATCTCCTGTCCGGAAAAAAAGTCTTTAAATGAGAATCAGAAATCCTTTATTAGGGGGGGGGGGTTAACTAGTCTACAAAATCAGTCTTTGTTGCAACTACTTGTGAATAAAAGATCAAAGTTAATAATGACTTAACTGAACCATTTTTTAGTTCTCTGCGCGTTGCTTTTCATACAGTTATAAAATGTATGTAAACCAGTGTCTTTGAATATGGAGGGGGAGAATCATACTTATTGTACAATAATATACATCAGCCAGTTTAAAGTAAACATAATGTGTAGTTAATGGACTAAAACAGGCACTTACAGATTTTTGCATTAAAACTCTGAAAGGAACTATTCTTCGTAATGACTTTTTTCCATTTTATGGTACATTTTACTTGTCATATTTGCTTACTCTTACTGAAGTTCATTTATGAATGCAGGACTTGGATGTAGAACATGTCCATTGTGGTATTGCCAATTTTACTTGGATATGAAAACACCGGGCCTGCACTGTTGCTTTTCATTCAGTCATAAGATTTTCATTGCCCTTTCTACACTGTTGCTTATGTGCATATGACATTATTTAAAACCTTTAATTTTCTCCTCCTCAAGGTTCTCGCTGTAATGAGCCGTGTTCAGAGGGCCTGTGGGGGCGCCACTGTAACCAGAGCTGTAACAAGCATTGCCCCAACAGCGACACATGCTTGAGGGAAACTGGAGCGTGTGTGTGCCGCCCTGGCTACTGGGGAGTCACCTGTCTGAACAGTGAGTGTTATTGCTAAATCAGATCAAAACCAGAACTGTACTAGACTGGCTGCATTTATATAATGCTTCTCCAGCCTTTGCAACCACTCAAAGCACTTTTGCTGTCATGATTCATACAGAGGCAGAGGTTTCCATACAAAGTGCCACAAAGTAATAAACACTCACACACCATTATCTTTGGCAATGCCATCGGGAACAATATTGGGGGCGATATATATTGCTCAAGGACACTTTGCAGACTGCAGCGGCTGGGGATCCAGTAATGAACTTCTGATTGGTGGACCGCCGCTTATCTTGTATGTCATCCTCTGACTCTGAGTGCATTTGTTTGAATGAACATATACTGACTTGTGTTGTTGTAAAGCGCTTCCAGTGGTCGTAAAGGCTGGAAAAGCACCATTATAAATGTATGCCATTAACTGTTAGTGTGCAACATCTGCCATGCCTCACACTATATCTGTTTTTCTCCCAGAATGCAAAGCTAGTGTGTATGGAGAGCAGTGCGGCATGCCCTGCCCCTCCTGTGGCCATTCGTACCGTTGCCACCATGTGACAGGAGAGTGTGACTGCCTGCCAGGATACACCGGGCCCAACTGTGATCAAGGTTAGGATCCATCTATGTGCAAATCCACCATTCAAAACATAAGCACTTAAATGTTACAGAAATCCCTTGGATTCAATCTCGTGAGTGCAGGTGATTTTTATATATCACATTGTGTGTTTTACAGTTTGTCCAGCTGGATACTACGGCAAACAGTGCACTGAGGTGTGTGTTAACTGTGCCAACAACTCCACATGCGACCACCGGGACGGTCACTGTCAGTGTTTGCCTGGATGGACTGCTACTGACTGTTCCATACGTGAGTGCAACTTCACACAGCAACTAGAAAAGTACACTCTTTTGGGAGAAAATGTTACAAATACTAACATGAAATGTGACTGCTGAGAGAGAGGGGAATGCAGCCAATTGTTATTAACTTACTGATACGAAGGGTGCAAAAACAACTGTTTTCCCCAATAACTTGACAGATGTCATGTATGCCCTGTTAAATATTCATGTTCTCCAAATCCGTAAATTAAAAAAGTTGAGACTGAATCGTTGAGGATTGTTGTAGGTTAATTCTCTCTTGATCGACTAATCAATGAGCTTTACAATTCAAAACTTTTCCAGAAGTTAAATTAAAATGTAATCAACCAGATCAAATAGAATAATATATTAAGATAGTTAGTGTTAATGTAAGAAGCCCATTAGTCATGCTCCCCATTTCTCAAAAATACGTTGAAACATGAGAGGGCAAGTAGAGCATTTCTCTCCTCTGTTTGTGTCTATGTGTCTAATGCATGGATGTGATGTGTGTCTTGTGTTTCTCCAGCCTGCAGTGCGGGTCGCTTTGGTCCGTTCTGCACTCAGATCTGCTCCTGTCCCAGCAACCTCCTCTGTGACCGACACACAGGAGACTGTGTGTGTGAGAGTGAAGAAGATGACTGCAAACAAGGTATGGATACAAACCGATTCTCCCATGAATATAGGAGCCTATAAAATGCCTTTCATTCTCTTTTAGCCGATGTACCCAATTCAAAGTCATCCTTTTTGCTAAAAAGTTGAGGAAAACTACTTGAATTCATGGCTGTTCTTATTCCATCTTTGACGTGGAAAGTAAATAAAGGCTGCTGGACTCTATTAAACGTTTCACTTCCTCTGACAGAAATACCTGTGTTGTCGGGGAGCGTCATGGTGCCCCTTCCCCCCGGTGAGCGGGAGTCGTGGGGAGCGATCAGCGGCATCGTGGTGCTGGTCCTCCTGGTGGTGCTGCTGCTCGCTCTGCTGCTGCTGTACCGCCGCAGACAGAAGGACAAGCAGAACCACACCCCCACCGTGACCTTCTCCACCAGCCGCACCGTCAACTCTGAGTACACCGTGCCAGGTACGTCTACGTCGTGGTTGAAGAAGTACTCAGAGGCTTAACTTAAGTAAATTACCAATACAACAATTATTCAACAATCATTTCCTTTGGGTTCTGCCTGACTGACGCGGTATCTTTAAAAGCTAGACTTGAGAGAGACTACAGAAATGTTCTTAGCTTCTCTGCATATTTGTAATGAACCCAATGTTTGATCTAAGAGAGTACAAGGTATGATGTCTGGCATTTCATAACTGGCAATAATTAAAATATTGTTCAATGAGTTATAGTTATAACACTTATTATTATTATAAAACGAGTGAGACAAATGCAAATCTTCTGAGACATATGCAAATATTCTGCTATTGTTAGTGCTCATGTTTCTCAAACCTAAGTACTAACAGAGGATGGACAATTCCTATACATTTATTCGCTTACGTTTTTGCAAAAGCACGGTGCTATTTAATGAGGTAATGATGTTAAATTATAATGCCTATAATATTAACATGCTGATTGATATGTTTGCATAAGAGGCAAATGCTCTTTAGTACACTTCAGGTAGGATTATTTAAGCTCTTGGTCACGATGTGGTTCCAGTTATATCTAACTCATGTGTTTTTGTTATTAGGGTCCCACAGAGATGCTTTTTATTGACCTTGAGGTAATTTATTTGCAGCAGACCTTATCCATGTGTTTGTTTTGGCCTCACAGATGTTCCTCACAGTTACCACCACTACTACTCAAACCCCAGCTACCACACGCTGAGCCAGAACAGGCCTCCACTGCCCCACCTCCCCAACAACCACGACCGCACCATCAAGGTGAATGTCACCTCTGCTACATCAGCGCAGTGATCTGAAACTTTAGGACATTTCTAGGCCTCATAGTGCAGCGCCGGGAGACCTGGGTAATTTATCCAGCAGGCTGTGTTTTCAGGGCCATGAGATCATAAATCATCAGATGCTGACCCAGTATGTCACAGCGCTTCTGGTTTTCATGTCAAAAGCATATTTTCTCTTGGTATTTGCTTTGCTTTTCTGATTATTTTGCGTTTATGTGTGTCCCACAGAACACCAATAACCAGCTGTTCTGCAGTGTGAAAAACATGGAGAGGGAGAGGCGGGGCCTGTTTGGGGTCGAGAGCAACGCCACTCTTCCTGCAGACTGGAAACACCACGAGCCTCGCAAAGACTCAGGTCCGTCAGCAATGGGTGACTCACATTTAGGATCGGTCACTTTCTCCATTTAGTAGAGACACATAATGCAGATTGACCTGGAGCGGTAGAGTAAAAGGAAATGAGTGGATTAACATTAACAAGATAATAAACGTAAGGAATTGGTTTCCTGACCTCCTGACCACAGCTAAACATAATCTTTAAAACGTTCAATTTACTGCTAATATAATCTTCTGCTAACCACCTACAAGTATTTCCCTATTCTGAGTGTCAGAGGAGAGCTTAGTGATTAATAGAACCTTAAGTTTTATCAGCGAGACGGGATAATCTTTTAATGTGAAACACTACATTTTTTTTGTTAAAATGAATATAATCGTTCTTAAAGAGATGGAACACCAGCAGAATACAACATACACATATCCTATATGATGCGAAAAGCTTCCCCTGATGTAACAATTCAGTGTAAATTCAGGGCAGAAACAGCTAAGGAGAAAGCTTAGCACGTTCTCTTTATATCCATCAAACTTTATCGACCAATACATTTCCTTCGGGCAGAACATTTATGAAATCAACATTGCTTTGATATAAGACTATAAAATCAATAAGTAGTTTATAAGAAGTGGTAATTGCATTGGCAGCATTCACACACCTGGGATTGATTTTGTAAGTTTCCAAGGCAGTTAATCTGCTTTTGATTAGTTTGCCATAAATGAGGAATGAGGATGCCAGCTTTCTCTTTTATTGTTTACAGGAGCTTTTGGAATCGATCGGAGCTACAGCTACAGTGCCAGCCTCGGGAAATATTACAACAAAGGTAGTTTATCACCCCATGTCACCCTTTTTCCTGTTCAGTTACCGAGAGAGATAGGCATACCAACACTGCTATAGAAAAAGGATGAATCGAAACCATGAGAGCATTAATGCAGAGATGACATGGCTAAAAGTGTCATGGTTTGAGTTGTGTGTGTTTAGTCATGGTTTTATTTTGAAATTCTGTTCTCCCCCGTGTCTGGACTTCCTTCCTGTGTTTGCCAGGAACACTTCCCCCCCCAGCTGTGTCTTGTCCTGTGATTACCCTTCTGTGTATTTGGTCTTGTCTTCCCCTTTGCTCCATGTTTGGTCGTTGTCTTCCTTGCTCCTCCATGTTTGTCCCTGTCGGTTTTTTGTCCTGATGCTTCCTCGTGCTCCTGGTTTATGTATGTTCTTTTTTTTCATTGACATCGGCTTTTGTTAAATAAAGCTCTCTTTTTGTTATACTTTGCACCCCTTCTCCTCATTCTGCGTTTGGGTCCTGGTAACCCCCACCCTTCACATAAAGTGTACACACACAGACTTTAAAATGACCTTGATGCTGCTGTTTCTGACTCTGTGTGCACTTCAGATGTGTTTTAAACTTCCCTCTCTTTATGTATGTGGTGACAGAGCTGAAAGACGTGGTGGCGGCGAGCAGCAGTTCTCTGAACAGCGAGAATCCTTACGCCACCATCAAAGACCTGCCTGGTCTGCCCTTCTGCCCCCCCGAGAGCAGCTACATGGAGATGCAGTGCACCGTGCCCAGAGAGCGAGCATACACCGAGATCCGCCCGCCGTTCAACACCGCCACCTTACGCAGAGGTGAGCGTCACTCTGGACTCCTTCAGCATGCAGAGATACAAAACAGCCGATAATGCCGGTGTCCTTTTTTCTTTCTTCTTTTGGAACAGTGTGACTTGTGAGTCATATTCAGTATTACAAGAAGACGATTAGGTTGTTAGGAGGTCAGTTTTCACATTGCATTACAATTTTTCTTGTGAGCCAATCAGGAGGGTACAAAAGTGGGACCTTCACTTTTTACACCAATAAAGGATATTTAGTATAAAGGGGAAGAATTTAACTGAGATGACAAGAAGTAGAAAAAGATAGAAGTAGGCTTTATCGAAATCACAAGAGATTTGAAACTGAAACTATCATTTATCACTTTGTACAACTAACAAATCTTTTAGGAGGTGTGTGGCGCAGTGGGTTGTGTTTTGGTGTTCGGATCAGGGGGTCACAGGTTCAAACCCCACTGCAGTCAGGATGTCGTTGTGTCCCTCAGCAAGACACTTCACCCCAAATTGCTCCTGTGGGGATTGCCCACAGTATTGAGTATGTAAATCGTTTTGGATAAAAGCGTCTAACATGTAATAATAATTGAAATATTAATAATTTTACGATTATTCTGCTCATTCTTTTCTCCTTGAATCATTGGGTTCTTAAAAACTTCACTCCAAAACCAGAAACAAATCTATTTACTATTCAAGAAGATTTTAAAAAGCATGCAAATCTTAACACTTTTTAAGCTGGATTAAGAGAATGTTTGGCATTTTACTTGATCAATAGTGGCATTTTGAGAGAATCAATCCTGATACTTAAAATAATGATCACATCTCAAGAAAAATACTCATATATTTTCTTTCAGAGTTAGGATCTTTCAAATGTCAGAACGGGATTTGTGCTCTGAAAGATGGGGACGATGGGCTTCCTGAAGCCAGGGTCTGACAAATGAACAACTGTTTACTGGGAAGAGGAAGAGCAGGAGGAAAGGGGTTCTTTTTTAGCATCAGTAATTCATCAAGACGAAGTCAGACTAATAAATGATGTGGGGTCACGTTGTATCGCAGGATAGGAAATGCCAAATTGATGGAGATATTGGCTCAATGTTACTGATTTTTTTCCTCTAGTGAAGTAGAATATCATAATTTTGGATCCTCTGTCCTCTGGGACATTTGGGTGGAAAAGTGAGAGAAAATAACACTTCCATCAATACCCTGTTTTTACACTCGCTCTACTGAAAGCAGAAGAGAGAAACTATTCATGATAGAAAAACATACACATTTAAGGAAAACACAAAATAACCATTTGAGTATCACAGGTTACCCATTTTACCTTGAATTCTTGAAGAATACTTTTTTTTTAAATGCCTGCAAAGAAAGTGAAGAAACCAAAAAAATCAGTGAGTGCAACCTACAGTAGTTTAAATTAGATTCTTTTTACTATATTTGATCATTTCAGACCTTCAAGAAATCTTAAATATGATCAGCAGATATATAAATGGAAAATATATACAATGGAAGTGGAGGAGTGATATTTTTCCTTATAGACATGAAGTATTGTTTGCTTTTATCCAAAGCAACTTACATACACAAAACTGTAGTCATGGCTACGGGAGGTAATTGGGATATTTTGCTCAAGGACTCTTCGTCTGCAGGGGGTTGGATCGAACTTCTGACCCCTGATTTGTAGAGCCCTAATGTTGCAGTTTTTCCTTATCTGAAGCAAGACTAAAAAGAAAGCACAGATATGGTGTTGTTGTATATTATAATTTGTGATATGAATGAAATAGATTTGACTAAAAGGACAAAACACCTTTTTGTTTGTACCCCGCAGAGCGCCAGAGTTCCCTCGGTCACGCTCCACACGAGGACCCCCAGAGCCATTACGACCTCCCGGTGAACAGCCACATCCCGGGACACTACGACCTGCCGCCTGTCCGCCGCCCCCCCTCCCCCAGGAGATCCCCTCAGTGAAGGTCTCAGCATCAGAGGCAGTTTTCCCCCCTCTCACTTTGGGAAGGATTTCAGGTGTGTGCTCGCAAAGAAGGAGCAAACTTTTACGCTTCTGTCAGTCAGAGCTGCAGACCACCCACAGAGCAGCGCCTATAGGCGGAGGAACTGTTGTTGAGTGCGGACGCCCCCCTGTTAGCTCCACACTGCCCCCCTGTGGGCTGAAGGGGTACTTGCTTCACCGTGACAGACTTGTCATCCAGACAGTGGAGCCAGCGGGCTGCGGTGATGGGGGGGCGGTCTGTGGGACTGCATTTACCTCCCATGGGAAAAATAGACCAGAAGATTTCATGTTGAAATGCAGCATGGGAAGTTCTTTGCTTTTGAACTCATGTAAACATGCTGTAATTGATGTTCCCCACACATTTAGCTTGCTACTGATCAGCTGGTGTGCATGATCAAAAGGCCCCCATTCAAGTTTTCTTTTAAAGTCTTAATTTTTGTTGAGGTTATATATAGAATCCTTTTATTTACACAAGAAGCTTTGTTTGAATTCATCACACAGCTGGACTTCCTTTTGTTTTGCTCATGGAAAAAATGTGTACTGCTAAATATACTGCCAGTCTCTGGTCTGAGACACATTATTTTAATTTCGTTTTATTTCTCGTGTTCAGGTTTTAAGTCAGGTTGTTTAACCAAAGTTTTGTTGCCAAGATGAACCTCTTTTTTATGATAATCTCGTCAAACAAAACGTGCTCCTTGTTTGTTTCAACACATGTGGCTCACATATTGCTGCTGCCAGATGAAAACTTTGTAAATATACAATGGAATATATTGTTGGGGTTACACTAATGTAAAAGAACGATCTTATTCTAGGATGGTTAAAGGCGTTTGTGACCATCGTTCACACACACGTTATAGATGCCAAAAACTCGCCATGGGCAGAAACATTGTTTGTTGTGAAAAGGAAACATCAAACAGGAAGTTGCAAGCCAAATCAAAGCAGCATTTTGGATGTCACTGAAGCGCGCTACAGCAATGTTTGTTTTTGCCTGGTATTTAAAGAGCGGGCTCAACCAAAATACTTTTTCTTTTTCAAAAGAGGTAAACTTTAATTGCTTTTGTATTGCGTCTAAATACATCCGATATCCTTTGTGTTTTGCTTTTATCAAATGAAGTTTATTGTTCTGTCAATTGGATTACAGAAAGCCTGTTTACCAGAAGAATGTACCTTGTGCTTTTAATGCTATAGTTTCCAGTATAGCTAGAGGCCTTTTTTCTACGTATGAACATATATTTTTTAATGTAACCATGGAAACATGTGTGTGTATATAGTGTAAATAAAGATGGCTGCACTTTTCATCATTGGTGTTGAGTGGTGTTTGTTTATGAAGGAAATAACTTGGAACAGTCAGTCACTGGGAAAAACATCATTTTACTCAGCATTATTTAAAAACAGAAAACAAACAGGATTGCATAGACTGAATGGCTTTTCCATAGTGTGGACAGCATCGTTAGGAAATTCTACTTCAAGCAAATTACAACTTTAGCATTAAAGGCTCACAAGAAATCCCTTCGGTAACATTTCAAGTCCTTCAAAGACTCATGAGGCTTCAATGAGGACTTTCAGAGGGTTCAGGATTTCAAAAAGGCCTTTCAAAACTTTCACACATCTGTGGTTTGAATCGGTTAGTGTCCTGCTTGTTCATTGACTTGAACTAACATTGCGTATACATGTTTAAGAGCAGCTGTCGATGAGAATAAAAATAAAAGGAAAGCTTCTCTGGTCAGACAGGCCTTTGAAAAACCCTGAACCAAACCCTTAAAATGATTTTTGAGTGGGATGTTTCACTTAATAGCTGCATATTTTTCACAATAACATAGTAATTATATTCATACCCTTTTTACTTGCATATACGATAAATACTATCTCTTAGTTATACATCTGTTATCTTTGGATCTGTCCACTTCTTTAACGAGTGTTATGGACCTTTTAAGGCACTTTAGGTCATTGTTACAAAATCAGGCATCTAATTAAGGTAAAAAAGGATCTAATGTGGCACAAATACCATCTATTCAGTACAATTCTAAATAAAAAACGTAAAAAAAACATCCCAAATCCCGAAATCATGCACAGGGATTTGCAAAGCCAGCAAGCTTGAAGGAAAGGGGGAAAAAAAAGCCGTTTGACCAGTTTTTACGAGCAACACAAATCGGACAGCTGAAAGTCACAAGACTGATAGAAAGCTCAGAACAGTGATTGTGGTTTTCTGTCTGCTAAAAAAAAGGCACATTTGCTGTTTTTATATCTGTAAAAAAGCTTGTTAAAATGTCTCCAAAAATGACTGTTGCACTCTGAAAATAGCAGCAACAGCTTTTTATTAGAATAATGTTCATTTGGTGGAATAAGCTCACCATTATACTGTATATATGGCACGAGAAAAGACAGTACCTCTTCCTGAACATCTTTGTAAGGCAACATATATCAATGTATATCATAATGAGATACATCTTTTACTGGGTACATTCAACTTGTCCAGCAAACAATTCCAGACATGTTCAAAAACATAATCAAATGCACCAGCTTGAGATTCGACTTGCAGGAAAAATATATTCCTCTCAAATAATTATTTCTCTGTGTGCACCATAACAGCCCATCATAGGATCTGGATCCACTTACAACATTTACTTGGACATGTTTTCTCTAAGGTTAAAACAAAAAAACAGAACATCCTGATTTTACAGTACTAAGGCTATCTTTGGAGAACATTTCAACATGTTTATCAAAACAAAAACCAACGTCAATGTATTTTCTATAGCATTTTGAGACAGAAAAAAACTGTTTCAAAAAAGACGGACAAGGAAATTTCATTGTAAACATCAACAACATCTCAAATAAAGATTTCACCTGATTTGATGGTCAATAAACATTAAAAAAAAACACCACAGTTTCCTATGGTCTGTAAGGCTGAGACTTATTCCTGACAGGGTTCACTAGCTGTGCTCGTTGAGAGTTGACACCATGGCCATTAAATGTGAAACCCCGGCTGGGATCAAAGTGCAAGCACTGGTCAATGGAGGGGTGTGTGTGTGTGTGTGTGTGTGTGTGTGTGTGTGTGTGTGTGTGTGTGTGTGTGTGTGTGTGTGTGTGTGTGTGCAAGAGCAAGACAAGCGTTTAGCGCAGCACACGTGCAATGACATAACTTGAAATACAACATCAGAAGCTGAATATGAAAATCCTTTGCCCCGAAAACCTTAAAGCAATCCTAACCTGCAGATTTATCTGAATACAAAAAATAATATCGTATAAAAAAAAAAAGTAAATAGAGACAAACAACCCAAAGGAAGAAAATATCTTCTCGTCCTTTATTGGCTGCAGGAGGTGGGGTCAGGTGAGGTCAGGTGAGGTGGGGTCTGGCTCTACATGACGGAGCAGTTCTCCGGCTTTGCACGGCCCTGAAGGAGGAAGTGACAGTGTGGTGTTAAATGTGGAGATAAAAAGTAGAATAATATTAACAATAAACTTACAATACAAGACATCTTGTAAGCAACATTTATGAGAAGAGAAAACAAAAAGTCAGCTGTTCCATTCAGTTTTTAAATGTGATTACTTCTTCCCAGTCAACTACAACCAAATATAATCAACAGAAATGGTCAATGCATTGCCTGCTTGTGTAATTCAGTGGTTACACAGTAATGTAAGTTAATTAAAGTTTGCGGAAAAAAAGCCCGCTTTGTTTTACAGATCCATGATTTTCAAATTGAATTGTGATACCTGGTCAACCATAAATAATTAGGTTATGATTGTCCAAAGATCTAAAATGCCAAAAGCTGTTCAATTGATACACTTTGAATAAATGTATTCCAAATGATTGCCCACCAACCCAATGTACAATACGGTAGGTTGTGTGAACAAACAACAATGACATATTTGTCTACAGTTTTCAGCAATAAATAAATAAATAACATTATTATTTATTTGTTATATCCAGGAAAACTTCTGGGAAATAATTTGATAATAATTGTAGGATAAAAGGGTCACACATATTACTTTTTATTATGTAATTCACTTTATTGGCTTAATTCATACAATTACTTTAACCAGTGATAAAATCATCAAAAGTCTTATTTCATCATGAAATATAGCAGAGTCTGCTTTATGCCAGTAACAGAGTAATGGTACCTTTCTGGGCTCGTTGCTCCCCATGAAGAGGGAGTGTCCCCCGAGGCCTTCAGGCAGACCACCGCCCCCGCCGCACCCCGGGCGGTCCGCCGTCTGCCCGCAGGAGTCGCAGATCACCGTGCGGCTCCGCAGGTTGTACTCGTTGTCCCCGCTCGTGCTGTGAGCTCCCTGCAGGGGGCGACACACACCAGTTACTGCACACTGCTCCACTGAGAGGAGCTGCAGGAGTTTACAGTCTTACAGAAGAGATGCTTACCATGTCATCGTCTTCATCCTCATGGAACAGGGTGCGGGTCACCTTCCTCATGGCCATTTCCTGATGGGGAGTAAAGTGATAAAAAGATGAGGAAGTTGCAAGTAAAAATAATAAAAGACAAGCTCAGAGACATTCAGGTGAAGTCGCACCTCTCCGTTGGCACTGATGAGGATGGTCTGCATGAGGTCTCCGGTGCCCCAGGTGCTCTGGTTCTTCCACACCAGGTCAGTGGGGGGGTTGTGGGTTCCTCCTCCAGAGGCAGCCCAGACCTATGAAGGTCAAAGGTCAAAAGATTTTGATTCGTTACTTCTGTCTCAGTCCAAAGTATTGTGTGTATTCTCAAGGCCTGTTAAATACATTTATTACCAAATCTAACCATTTCTAAACCAATAATTTAAAAAATGTTGAATCAATGTTCCGAATGTTTGCCATCTTCTTCTTTGCATTGTAGATGTTTGATACTTTTCTTGATGCATTACTGCCATCTATTGACTAGTTAAAAAAAAGGATCAGGACATTAGCACTAATTTGTACAAACAAAATGGGGACCCACTCATAACTATTTCTCAGTAATACTCCTCATGGTCAAAAAGTGTTGGCAAATCAAGCATGGACAATTCAACAGACCAATCTAGAGAATTTGGTGCAACTTACCGTGACAGCTCCTCCGGCCTTCAGAGTGAACTTGCTGGGAAACTTGTAGATGATGGGGGTGGTGTTACCTACTACTCTCTTCACCTGCCAGTTAGCCAGAGATTGGTCCTGCGAGAAGGAAATGAGAAGAGCGATGGGGATAAGACAAACCAATAAAGATTTAATTAAAGTTTTTTATACACGGAAATGGTACTGATTAACACAACCATCCTTCTTAGAATATCCTGGCATCAAAAGTGATAGCAGAAAGAAAATGTTAACTGTAAAATTGGTTTGTTATTTTTAAAAGTGGTATCACATTGTAATCACTGTTAAAAAATATTTTACCACCTTTTTTGATGGCAGTCCGAGTGGCATGAAATCAAATAAAACCAGGTTAAAGGGTTTGAAATCCCCCGGCTGGATGGACCCACTCACCTCGTCGGCCTTGTTGCTGAGACGGATGAACTTGCCCTCCAGGTCGACTTCGTCCACGGTGACGCGCCCGCTGGCTGAGGCGTTCTGACTGATGCGAGTCTTGGTCACAGAGCCCCCCACCATGCTGGAGGTCTCGCTGTCGTTTTCATTGAGGCGGCGCTTCTTGGAGACGGCTGTTCCGGAGGAGTTACGGCTGCTGGAGGCGGTGCCGGTGCCAACGGCAAGGCCGGAAGATTGGACCACACGACTGATCTGGTTGTGGGCGGAGCCAGAGGATCGTGTCACTGTGACCTTGGCGGTGGGTGTAGTGCCGGGTGAGAGACTCAGCCTGAGGAAAAAGGGAAAGAAGAGGTTCAGATATTTAGACCAAAGCAGTACAGAATCACTGTTGGTGAAGAGCCTTTATATACACTTCATGTATCTCTTGCTTACTGCTCTGGGTCTCAATACAGATTATATAACCAAGATTCTCCAGTGTTTGGTGGTTGAAGCTAAAAAACTAGACCTTTTTTTAGGAAAGAAATTACCTTTTGTTACAGCAGCTGTGTTGTAGAATACGCTGTGTCAGAACTGCATTTTCACATTCTTAGTAACAGTTCTCTGCCTGTGATTGCTTTCCCTGAGCGGTACGTTGTTCACTGTCAGTTTACTTGATATCGATTAACAAAAGCGTGTAAGCAAAACTCTGGATGAGACCCGGACCTGATTCTTCAGTCGCTGTCCAGACCTCACATGGAAAAGTGGCTTATGTTTTTCAATTGGTTTGTTTTTTTACAACAATCTCACCTGGCCTCCTCTCCCTCCAGCAGCTTCCTGTAAGCATTGATCTCCATGTCCAGGGCCAGTTTGATGTCCAGCAGCTCCTGGTACTCCTCGAGCTGCAGCTGGAGTCGACTGCGGATATCAGTCACCTCCCGCTCTTTATCCTCCAGGCGCCGCCGCATCTGGTCCCGCTCCCTTGACATCGCCTCCTCCAGCTCCCGCACCCTGGCCTCGCTCGCTGACAGCTGATTCCACCAGAAGACACACAGAAAGGTTAGGAAATTACAACTAATTAGGGAGTCAGTGCACCTCTTGTAACAGCACAGTGTGTGTGTGTGTGTGTGTGTGTGTGTGTGTGTGTGTGTGTGTGTGTGTGTGTGTGTGTGTGTGTGTACCTGTTTCTGCATCATGCTGAGCTGGCCTGACATGCTCTCAATTCGAACCCGGGACTGCTGCACCTCTTCATGACTGGCTCCCAACAAATGGCCGTTCCTGTCAGCAGAGTGACGGGCGTTCTCCAGCTGAAAGACGCAGAAAAGGTAAAGTCAGATTGCAGCGGTGGCTTCCTCCCCTGAACAACCGGGCTAAAACTGTGCCGTTTGAAAAACACTTAGAATCGGGTCAACTTTATTTCAAGAGACTGTCATTATTTAAATGAACACTTGACCCTCTATATATAAATGAACTTGTATCCATTCCACAGTGAATACAATGAGAAAATGGGAGGGAAATGTGATAAATTGAATTTAATGGAGGCTGCGTTTAACAGAAAAACTGCTCACTAACTCTTAATCCACTTGAGCAATATAATCCAAGTCTCATTGTATGCAGTTGCATGCTAACTAATTTTCTAAGTAGTTTAAAACCTTATTAATACACTGCCACATGAACAGTATGTCTCACACAGACATGAAGTGCACCTGCATGTGACCATTTATGGAGAAGTTTATTTATGGAGAAGTTTATTAAAAATTAAGATTAAGTGTACGACTAGAAAAATCTGATTTCCACGATTTTACTTCAATTAATCAAGCGTTTCTAAAAAAAAAATGTAAAGCTGATTTACAATAGTCATTTTGAGGGTTAAGTATTCCATTCATAAATATTAATAATCTTTGGCTCTGTTGGATACCAAACATCATAATAGTAAAATACTTTTCAGCATCCTGCAATTTTTGCCTGTTAACTGATTTAGAAACGCTTACTCACAAAATTAAACAGCGAATTCTAATGAAAACACTTAAAAGTGTGTCTATCCACCAGACCACATGCGTCAAACTAAGGCCCGGGGGCCAAATCAGGCCCGTGGTTGATTTCATTTTTCATTACTATTAGATCTGGCCCGCCGGTATATTGCACGCACACCTTCACTCAATCCTGAGGGTTTCGTCAGCTCAGAGCCTGAGCCCAAACATTGATGAACTTGCACCCAAGATGAGATGCCAAGTATCTGAACTAGCATCACAGAGCAGCACACTGAGTTTCAATGGATGTTTCCTTCTGCACTTTTTTTCTCACGACAACAGGGCATATTTGGTTTTCTCTTTGAGGGAAATATTTAGTTTGAAGCTGTTGTTGGCCTGTGGAAAAATGTAATCATAAGAAATGACTCCGGGAAAGCTGCAGATAGAGCCAGAAGAAATGAATGCAACTGATTATTTAATGTTGCTTTTATAGGCAATAATTTAAGCTTTCTTAGTTCCAGGTTTCATATGTGTAATAAGTTCATTTCAATAAGTTTTGCAGTAAACATTGTCCGGCCCTCGACTAGTACCCATTTTTTATTTTGGCCCACTGTGTATTTGAGTCTGACACCCCTGCACTACACAGTGATAATGGCTGTTAAATTAATTTCCCGTCGGCATGTAGATATAAGGCAACAGAAAAGCTAATGAAGGCATTTGTAAACTGATTGATTGTTAAAAGGGAGTAAATCAATATGCATGATCTGAGCTGTGGATATTACACAATGAGCAGCTCATTAATTTGCAAATTCAAAAAGTCTACACCCAAGGCACCACTACTATAGAGAGAAACAGCCTTTGTTTGACTCTAGGTGGCGCCAGAGCTGCGTGTAATGCAGCGTCCAGTGAGTCGTACCTTAGAGTTGTAGGTCTTCTCCACCTCCTCCTTGTAGAGGGCGAGCTGCTCCTCGTGCTGGGCTCTCATCTCCATCAGGGCGATGGCCAGCTTGCTCTCAAACTCCTGCTGCCGCCCGCTGACCACCTCCGTCATGCGGGACTTGTAGCGGTGCTCGCTATCACGCCGCTCCTACAGACACAGCAGGGTGGAGAGGTCATGAGTCTCAAGAGCACTTAGTTAACCTTGGTTATGTGACTACTCAAACTTGGATGTTTTATATTGATGTACGGCTCATTTTGCTTAAGGCCATGAAAAATATAAAAGACTACCTGTAGAAACATGTTAGTCAATAAACTTAATTGCATTGATGATTCAGTCGCTGTGGAGTAATTATTTGTTTAAAAGTAGCGCACTAAGGCAATAAATCCACATGCATAACATCCCCTGTGACCTTTAAGCAGCTCCAAGTTATTATGACTGTTGCTAGATTTGGTCAGGACTTGATTGAAACCACAATATCTTTTTAATTATGACTTTGATGACGGCAAGAATTAAAAATCAATTTGAATACTTTACAATGTGTATATATCTTTCTACTTGTACTGTGTTTTGTTATGTATGAGAGAATAAACTTGGAACAAAATCAAGGAGAGGTGAGAAACAAAAGAGGAGACATATCTGAAGGGGAAATGCAAAACAAACATGCAGGAGGTTGGGAAGCAAATCAATATCCTGTGGAAAAGATGAAAAGTAGGACAGAAGACGGCTGAATACAAATAGAAAGGTTGAGGTGAAGAGTGGGAACCTCGTTGTAGATGTTCTTCTGGAACTCCAGTTCCTCCTTCACGGTCTGCAGGCGGTTCTCGGCGTCCACTCTCCTCAGCATCTCATCCTGAAGCTGCCTCTTGGCATCCGCTAAGCTGCCATCCAACTGGGAGGGAAGGAGGGAAGGAGGGAGGGAGGGGGAGAGAGAAATGTTCTTTAATGGATGCATTTCAACAAAATCAAACTAAGCCCAGGGTGTGATCTGTGCAGCATTGTCTCAGCTATTCTTTGAAGAGACAACTTGTACTTCCTGATTGTGGCCAGTAGGAGGAGCAGGGCCACAACTGTAACTACGTTAGTCCTTAGGTAAACTTCATTGATAAAACAAACAGCAGGGAAAGTAACCTTGTCTGCCTCGCCACCTTGTCCTCATTCACAATCGACTGCCTGGAGGCTTTACATAAAATGACTACTCCCAGCTGGTATTTCTGAACTCTATCAAATATCAGTCACTGCAGCTTTGCGTTGCAAAATCTACTGATTGTTTTTTCAAAAAGGTGGCAACACAGATTTTAACATTTGCCACGCCTATCCCATTGATAGGTTGATTTTTCTATGGTGTCAATTTAGAGGGATCTTTATTAGGCATAATAAAAGCCAGCGGTATGATTGAGTCAGTAATCCAAAAGCTTTGATATACATCAGTCAGATACGCTTTCATTTTGAAATGCACATGGTTAGTCTGTTTTACTATTTGCATCTAAACTCTAGAAAACATTTGCACTTAAAGATGAGAAATGTAGCACTTTTTAGTAAACAATGGGGCATTTTTCTTTTCTCTTTTCTTTATAGAAGATTTGTTCTATTTAAAAAAGGTCAGTTGAGGTGATATAAATATGCTAAATGCTTTAGAAGCATGCCAACAACAACAACCATGCAAGGCTTTTATTCTAACAAAGATGTTTGTACCTTGGCCAGCTGGGCCTTCAGGTCCTTCAACTCCGCCTCCAGGGCCCGCTTCTCCCCCAGGGCCGTGGAGAGGGAAGCATCTTTAGAGTTCAGCATGGCCTCCAGGTCCCTCAGCCTGATCAGAGCCGCCTCAAGGTCAGACTCCTTCTTGCCATTCCTGTGAAGACACGAGACAGACAAGATGTCAGTTCTCCATCCTTTCAATACTGCATGTGACATGTCACGTGTGGTGTGAGCTCTTTTGGCTCTCGGCAATACAGCTTGTCTACGTTTTTCCAAGACTGTTTTCTTCGACATCCTTTCCCTCTGACTTTGCCGTTGGGCCTCTTTGGACCCGAGTAGCTCACCTCATGTTGCTTTACATCCCTAGCTGATAACTGTAACTGAGGGGCATTAAACCCAATACCTAAGATTACCTTATTCTAAAGCATTTTCCTTTTTTTGTGTAAATGACATCAAAAGCTTGTTTTTGTAGGATTCTTTACACGTGAAGCTGCCTTTGGAGCAATGTGTTTAGGTGTCATAATGCACAAAAAGTTATTTTCTGGGAGGCTTACAGTACATGATCAAATCAATTCTCTTTCCCCAGTTCACGCAAATGTCTTTAGTAACTTTGGTTCATGGTTTAAATGGTATCTTCCAATAGAGTGCCATATGAGCTTAGTCCATCATAATACTAATGATAGAATGTTTTTTCATGTCTGCTCAAAGTGAAACCTGATGAGTGTGCGGCGGTGACAGAAGTTTTGGCAGTCAAACTACCATTGTGCAGTGCAGCAGTTGTCCACTGTTGATGGGAACACATCATCGTACTGTTAATAGCCTGCTGTGCTGAATAAGAGCTTATTAAACTTTACCTCGAGGGAACCCGCGTTGCGTAAAGAGAATTCCTGCTTGTTGCGCATGCGCTTTAACATGTGGGCCACGCCTCTACTCTAACCTCTCTACAGGATCCAATTTAAAGTTCTGGTTAGAATAAATAACTTGGAAACAACCATGGAAAAAACTATATATTTCCAGGAAAGGACAAAGAGAGTAGAGGGGGGGGGGGAGAGAGAGAGAGAGAGAGAGAGAGAGAGAGAGAGAGAGAGAGAGAGAGAGAGAGAGAGAGAGAGAGTCTTTATTGTCACTAATAACGGCCATCTGCTGGGGGAGATGGCTTCCAGGCTGCCCACACAGACCACCTCAGAGTCCTGCGGTCACTGCCAGCCGTGAGAGAGAGCGGCCAGTGTGACAACAAGAGGGAGAGAGAGCTTCGGACACACTGAACAAACACCACTTATAAAGTTACTCCACAGCACAAACATGATTTACAACAAAGGGTAAAGTCCATTCACAATTCATCTCAGAAGACAAACTGTAATTTATGAGTTTACGATACAACAATTTATCTTAATAAATAAAACGCCCATAAGAGGAGTTTGAAAAATGCAATTGTGCTTCCTCAAATGGCCGGTACAAAGCGGACAAGATAAAGTGGCTGACCGCTTCAGGGAGAAACCGAAAAAAAGGAGTAAGTGGAGAAATATGAATGAGTCTTTTATGTCCTGCAAGAAAAGTCGAAAAAATGAAATCCAGGGAAAACATATCCGTGATGCTTAACAGATGTACAATCAAGCCAAGAGAACTTGAATGGGTAATTATATAAAAGCCTCCCAGACTGCTCATTGTTCAGATTCAAAGCTTTAAAAAAATAAAAGAAGGCACAGCTCAGGGTTTGATTGGGTCAAATCAAATCACCATCATGGCCGCCCAAGTACATTATGGACAAACATAATAAGCTCTGAGAAACAGACAGAATTCCTGCATTCATTACCTGCATCATAGGGATACTAATCATACTGGTGTTACGGTGAATCTACACATTTGAATAGAAATGTTCTCCACATATTAAAATGTATAAATACAGTCAGTTGCTATAACAACCCCAAGTTAAAACAATACATCTGTTTTTATACATATGGTTTCAGAGAGGTACATTAATTGTGTTATATAGTTGTATCATTGTTTTACACTGTACCTAATAGTGTGGAAACTAAAGAGGATTCTACGGTAACTCAACTTTTTCCAGAGCCCTTGACCACATATAAATGGCCAGATGTTGGGACCAGATGTTCATGCATGCATTTCCTTTATAGCAATGCAACATTTCATATTAATACACACCTTCACTAGTAGTTGTTTTTGCTTAAACAGTTTTTAGAGATGTTGATTCAACCCTACTGTCACTTTTGAGGCTCCAGTGTGTGGTGCTGTTTAGTTGTATTGTATATTGTCATTATTCTGTCAACCCCATTATAGCACTGAGTGTAGGCTTAATAACATAAAACACCAGGCATAAGTACAAACTGAAGACTTGCAGGAATTCTAAGAAGTCGACATGTTTGACTTAAAGAGACTCCAGAGTGTGACTCTTAAAGACCCGGGTGAACTAGCACTTGAGATGATTATGTGTCGAGAACAAACACTTTCCTGAACATACAATGACTGGAGCCTTTTAACAGAGGCGCTCCATTCGAACATGTATTATCACCCATCAGTGTCAAAACGCCTACAAGACGTACAGTAAAATGGTTACTGCTGTGAAAGAAAAATGCTTTTAAAAGAATATTATAGTTTGGCTCAGGCTTGTAGAATTCTCTAGGTGTTTACATTCCTCAAGACTGCTGCTGAGGAGAATTTAAGTTTTCCACAATGCTTCTCATGAACACTTCAATAATAAACCCAAATCAACCAGCTCTGAGACAAAGAGGGATGTGTTGTGTTTTTACTTAAAGGTGACCTATCATGCAAAATTCACTTTTGTATATCTTTTATACATGAATATGTGTCCCCGGTGTGTCAGGGAACTCACCAAGTGTCAGAAAACACAACCCTCTCTTTTCCTCCATACCCAAATCTCTAAAAACGGGGCTGCTACGAATCTAATACAGATTTGAATTTTTCTGACGTCAGAAAAGGGGTGCTCCGCCTATATGGGCAACTCTCCACCTATCAGGGGAATGGGGGGTTGGGCCACGGCCATTGCCGTTTGAAAGCACTGGAGACGCTGTAGTACATATGCCAGGCCTGTAAGTGGCGCTGTAGTCTGCCACAAAAGCAGAATCAGCCCTTGCAAAAACAGGGCTGGAAAAGAGCAAATAGAGCGAAATGAGGCATGGCTAAAATGCATGAACTGTCCCTACAATATATTATTCAAATATAGCATGATAGGTCCACTTTAAAAATTGTAAATGCATTAGCGATGTGTAAACAACTATTTATTCTCATTCACTTCTTGAGATAAACATTACAACTCTTTGTTGAGATTTTAATATATTGTTCAATGAAACAGTGTTACTCTGCAGGCAGGCGAGTGTGTGTGGACGTGGCTGCGGCTCATTAGTGCTAATAGGCCCAGTTGATCAGCTCTAGCACTGAATTAATGGAGAGAAGTGGATTTGGTATATTCCCATCCAGCTTGTTTGTGTTCTCTGTAGAAACACACAAACACGGCGTGGCTGGCGCTAAGTAGCTAAAAACCTCACTTAAGTTTTTACAATTCATCCTGAGTGGAAGAAGAGGGTTTGTGCCATGTGGTTTCCAGCCATCCAATCGTTTGAAACACTTCACGTAAAAGAGTCCTGCATGGTGTTAACACATGACATTACAGGAGAATTAGAAAAGCCTGCTGCAAATTAATATCAGAGGACGTAGCTTCGATATTTTTAAAATCTAGCGAGTGTGAGTTTACCATCATTTTAAAAAAGCAGCCACTATTCATTTCACTCCAAAGCTTGAAATACATGTTCTGATCGTAAAGTGACCCTGGTTCATGACTTTGAGCATTTGTGCTTCTTCTGCTAGCACAAATCGATCAACACATATGATAAAATGACCAGAGATATTTTAAATGTTTAAATGGTTTTACTGCCCTGCCAAAATCATCTGTGAACAGCGGATGGAAACGATGCTTAAACATCTCAACAACAACCATGGCTTCAGTTTAATGTAAGCAACTAAAAGCCTGTACCATAGACTGTACTTAACATGTTCTCTTTGTTTGTGGCACCTCTAAGCGCTGCTGCTGGACCTCGGAATAAAACAGAGTCTGGAGATAACTGAACGACGGTGGAAAACCTTGTGTCTGTGTTTGTGTTTCTCTTAAGTGTGTATGTGGGTGTATTTGTGCATGTTTGAGTCTGATCTGCACTGTGTGGGAGTGTTGGCTGCAAACACTGTGTAGCCCACCATGTGTGTTAAGTGCATTTGTGTACTGTATATGTGTGTGCAGATACAGAAAGAACATGTCCATGTATGTCCCTGCACATGTTTTATTCTTATATACTATTTACATAACGTGTGAGTTCTTCGTGTAGGCGTTTGCTTGGGACTACTTGTTTATATAATTCAGTATGAAGGGTGGAATTAGAGAGCCTAAGCATAAATACACTCAGATTTCATGTCAGCGCCTCACAGCCTGTACACACGTGTGGAGACACTCTGCAGTTATTTTTTAAGAATCACACTTAATATTTACAAAAAAAATACACAGTCAGAATGAGGTTAACCAATTGGGTACTGAGAATGGCTGCGGGCCAACAGATGAACAACCAAACGCAGATTACATTTGGGAAATTAGGCAAATAAAGCCAAAATAAAACCGCCTGTTTCATCAAGATAAGGGAAATCTGTTGCAGGTAAAACAAAGCTGCAGAGTTGCTTCTAAGCCTGCAAACTGAGAAAGACCTTGGTGCCGAAAGGGCAGAACTGCAGGCTTCTTATTGTGCTCAGCAAAAGGAATTAAATACAGAAAATAAGTGTCATTTTGGCTTGCATTGTTCTTATTATTATAAATGCAGACTAGTTGTCTCCTTTCCTCCCACACACAAGAGTCTGCACAATAAAGTACTGAAAAAAAAACAAAGGTTCACAGAATAATTCACCCCTTTCTAGCTGCGATATTAGTGCTTTTTAATGCAATTTGTTACTGAGCAAATGGAGTAAATGACATATTTTAAAGCACAAAGACAAAATGGGAGCTATTGGACGGAGACAGTGTGAGATGGGGGAGAGGAAAGGCTGGTGGAGGGGGGAGTGCGAAATGGAAATGCGAGAAAAAAAGACAAAAAGAGAAAGGGAAAGAGGGGAAATAATAGAGACGAGAAATCTGAGGAGGCGGAGGAGGAGGAAGAGGAGGAGGAGGAGGAGGAGGAGGAGGAGGAGGCGGAGGAGGAATGTGTTGGCTCCACTCCCAGCCTCAAGGATGACTCACAGCTATCTTTGTCCGGCCCAGTAAGGAGAAACGAACCCCGCCTCGTGGAGTGAAATAGAGAAGAAAAAAAAAGCCCACTAACCCCCCTTGTTTTGCGATGCCGTTACCGTGGCAACCAAGGCCTCGTTACCAGGCCTGCTAGTATGCAATTTACAACCAAGCTGTGGACGCAATGGAATAAATAATATTTTTTTGTGCTGATTTTCTAAATACCTCCAGACTGTGTGAGCTTGTTGTAGCCGTCTGTAGGAAAGTACGACCTATAGTTTCATATAAAGCCACCTTGTTGTAGCCGTCTGTAGGAAAGTACGACCTATAGTTTCATATAAAGCCACACAGCCAAACACAGGAGTTTATGAGACCTCAGCAACACTGGTGCCAAGGAGTTCATAAGCATTGAATACCTCAATTTGAAACATAACTGATACAAAACTAAATGTAAAAGGAAAAAGCATCACATTTGTCCATGTATACTTTTTAAGATTTAGCAAAAGCACTATGTTTATGTTTTATGTAATACTCTGGGTTTCTAACACAACTACAGTACACCTCTCTGAAGTTAAAACTGTGTGCAGAATTGATATTTACTTTCTGTCATCTTATTCTATTTTATATAATTTCTCACTTCTGCCATTTCCTTCCACCAGTATGTCTATTGCAATATGTTGCACTGTTGTAAAGCCTGCCCCGTAATATTTTCATTGCCAACACTAAGCTCTATTGTGAAATCATGAATACATAATTCTTTACAAAAAAAGCCATTCTAGCAGACTCATACATTTAAAACACGTTAAAGCCTCATCATATAAGCTTTGCACTGAATCCAAATGAATGCTCTTACCACTGAGGGTCAACTCAGCTTATTATTCTGGCTGCTATCGGCTGCATTTCATCTCGTAAAACATTTACAATAAAACATATTTCTGTCTCCACCTCTCCTTCTATCCACCGAAACAGATGGATTTTCTTTACCCAGGCTTTGAGATAATTGTCCTGAGGTTTCTGCTGCTACCCCGGTATAATTGAGCTGAATGGCAAATTTGTTTCATTTGTAAATGTAATTTAACATCTCTTTCCGGAAACAATGTCCCCATTGCCCTGGATAATTCACAGACTTCACTGTCAACAGTTTCATAGCGATGAGCTGATTGGATAAACCAGACAGTGTACAAAGTATAAAAAAATAAGAGATCTTTAGAAACGTCATTTGTTTTGGGAGAAATTGATATAAAACATTTTCCTGTAACGGTGACAGAAAGGTTTAGCAAATAGAAAAGGTGTTATGGTTAGTTACTACTAGAGAACACACACACACACACACACACACACACACACACACACACACACACACACACACACACACACACACACACACACACACACACACACACACACACACACACACACACACACACACACACACACACACACACACACACACACACACACACACACACACACACACACACACACACACACACACACACACACACACACACACACACACACACACACACACACACACACACACACACACACACACACACACACACACACACACACACACACACACACACACACACACACACAGCAGTAGAGGGGGTCAGCACTTTGCACATGGGCACATCTGCTGAAGCCGTAGTGGAGCAGGGGGGGCATCTCATTAATTTCACCCACCAAAGTTTTTTCTGTGCTTGTGTGTTTCCACCAGTCCCTCTGTATATAAGAGGTTGCTATAGCTGCAAACAATTCATCGCCTCGTTCATTTCCTGTAGTGCCATTCAAATGACGTGCGGTGTGAGTGTCCATTGATCCATACTGTATGTTACTATGTAAACACACATGAGTCTGGCAAGCATGTGTGGGCACGTGTGGGTGGGGTTTCCCGATGACTCACTGCTCAAACACTCAGGAGAGAGAAAAAGGGGGTTCTCCCAAAGTCCCTTTAGATTGTCGAAAAAAAAGTTCCCTTCTCCCAGAATAGCCCCTTTCCCTTTTCCACCCTCTCTACATTTAGTTTAGACCTTCACAAAAGTGGCTTTATGTGGCCAACAGCGGAGGTGACTAAGGGGAAGGTGGATGAATAATGGGTGTTCAGTAAACAAACGCAGGGGCCCGGAAATAGACCTAGCACCAGGAAAAACTGGTGCAGTACAGCTTCGTCCAATAGAATGTATGGACATTACAATAACGCACATTGTTTGAAGCAAGCTGCAACTACTTATCATTGTTACTATCTACTTTGTAATTATTATTTTTTGCTGTTGACCGTTTTGTTTATAGAAAATCTTGCAATCACACTTTCCTGGAGCCCAAGGTGACATCTTCAAATTGTTTTGGGTAACCACCATCCAGCACCCTAAGCTGGCTAATCACTAAACAAGTAGTGGCTGCAAATAAAAGGAGGAAGAACAGTTTGTACTATTTGGGAATTAATCCAGTTGAATCCACGCTAAATATATAATAGCAATTATTTACAGTGTTATTAAATTAGTTCCCATATTAATTTATATCAGTATTTGTGACTAATTCTAACTTTTATTCGGAGACCAGGACTATAATCGAAAGAGTTCAACAACAGCTTTTTTATTTTATTTTCAGGAATGTCATTTTTTTACACATTCATTTACACTAATATAAAGTGAATTGTTGGCATTACAAATAAGCACTTTATCTAATTTATCAATTAATATAAATTGCTGATTAGTTTTCAGTTGATTGACTTTTGGTAAATTAACTGTTTTGGCACTTATTTGTAGAAATTAGAAACCTCTAAGATGCACTGTTGGACAAGCTGCAAACTAAATGAAAGTATATGTGCAATACAGCAGGAAAAGACAGGTGGTGTTTTAACCAGGATGTCAAACGATCACTTTAAAAGCCGTTTAGACCTACTCTCAAATGTCAACAGGGCTTTTCCAAATGTGTTGTGCAACACTCTCCCAAAAAAATGTGCAGTAAAATAAACATAACAGGCTGGCACATGACTGTTTCCTGTGTCTCTTAAGGGAAGAGGAGCACAATATCAGGGATTGTGAGTGTGTGTGTGATAAATCACAAGAGACCAACAACAACGCAGCCTCTGCCAGGGGCCACCCGTACACTTCAACATGTGGCAGATGGGAACAGGGTTGCCAGTGTTTTCAGTCCTAAAGCAGAGCAAATGTCGACCGTGTCTGATTTCAGGCAGCAGAGTTCTGACGCGAAAAGCCACAGAGGGAAGGGACAGACAGAGAGGAGTGGCAATGTTCTCTCGTGTCAAACTCATGGTTTTGTTTAAGCTTTCTCCAAAGCAAATATACTGAAAAGAAGCATATGTACTCTTCCTGCCATTCATGCCTGCGCCAATTTGCATTTTTTAAATACGGTTCCTCAAACACAGCGTCAGTCAACGACTGATGAAAGAGAAAGGTGTCCCGCGTTTAGAAAAGTGTGTGTCCAGAGACCGCCCATGAAACAGGCCTTGTTCCTCCCTTCATGATTAGTTGATGATTCATCAGAGTGAGTCAGACGCCGTTTCCAGGTCTTTGTGTTAGTTTATAGCATTTTTTACGGGTACTTAATAAGATTAGCTGCAATGATAGGAACAAAGCAAGGCCTCAGAGTTCGCCCCTTCACCCATTTCATTTTACAGTGTGGTGAAATGAGTAAAAGTCCAGATATGAAGTGTTAATGGTTACTATGACCACAACGAGTTACTCATTCTAAAAAATCTGATCAGGATCAGATCTGAAAAACACTCGTGTTTAAAATTCAAAGTAGATGACAATCAAACATAAACCAGCTTTTATTATCTTCTTATAACACCTTACCCGAGTCTGCAGGAGCTTCAATGAACTTGAAGAGCATTTCTTTAGATAACAGGTTAATCTGCATTGGCTAAAAATGTTTGCTTAAAGTAAACAGGAATATATTGCTACCAGAAGAAAGTGGATTTCTGCACATTAATTGTACTTCCCAAGTTAGCAATCCACATAGTCAGATTGGGCTGCGTCTTATTTGCACCCTAGAGTTTGATTCTAATTTGCATTAACAAGAAATATCCCCATTGTATGCTGTACTCCGTAACAACAGATTCTTTTCTAGCCTCTCCAACAATGAGGTGCCGGGAATGTTCCAAGCTGCACTGAGTTACAATGAGTAGAAAGAGTGCTGCTAATGTTAGCTAAACAAAACCCATGTGGAGTTTATAGGGCTGTGATGAGCTCTGGTCAGCATTCTTACATTTTTGCTCACATACGAGGGAAAAAAAGGATTTGTTGTTCGGAGTATACTGTAACCAAATTGTGGTTGTGGGTCGAGCCTGCCGATCGGGTGCTCTCACGCAACTGGCACAGCATACAGGAAATGCAGGAGAGCTCACTGAAGCAAAGGGTGGAGTTTGCATCAGGAAAATGAAAAGAGTCAGGTGAGTTGTAAAACCCTGAAAACGACACCGTCTAATTTCCTGCGATTGTCTAAACTCTGGCACTATGCGTCCTATTCTCTACGCAAACCCACCCATCATGGCACAAGCATGCTTTTTTCCATTCTGCTGAGCCACAGGAATGAGTGTGTGCGAGTGTGTGTGTGAGTGAGTGGTAGACACCAACTGCTTTTAAAAAAGAAAAATCTTTCAGTTGTGAACACATTTAGACAACTGTAAAAATAGCAGAGGTGTTCTGCTCAAAAGGTGACACAGATCTTAAACTAATCAGCATGTCCAATCATTTCACCAAAGTAAAGCAAACTGTAACTGATGAGGAGCCACGTCAAGAAGGGAAAACTTGGCCGCTAATCCCATTTCCTCAGTCCTAATAAACAAGAGTAAAGGCAGAACATCTGAAAAGCATCAGATGTATTCACAGTTGAAAGAGCTCCCTCACAAACTCAGAGCCCTGTTTAGATTGTAATAGTGGAACTGATCCAAACATCACATTCCATTTATATTAATTTCAGAGTAAATTAGTCTTTTGCAGAACTGGAAACTGAATAATTGTTACACAATCAACCAGATGGGGAGGGGATGGTTGAGGCTACGATGCACCCAACCTCGCCCCCTCCATCAATTGGCTGGTCTGGGCAGAAAGAGCAAGAAAAAGAGAGTGAGAAAGAGAGTCTGGAGTCCCACCATCTTAGAGTGATTTACCCAGCCAGTCCATGTGCGAGTGAGTCATCGAGGGCTTTGCTGGCCCTGAAGGCTCTATGGAAACTATAATTATATAAACTCTACACACACACAGCAGCCTGCTAAAACCTCTGCTTGGTACCAAGTTCTGGTCCGCTGAGGTCCAAGACCAGCTCTCTTGTTAACCGAGCACCAATAAAGCCAACAGAGACGGCTCCATACAGCAGCCATTCAGCTCACTTACAGTACAGGCCTCCCACAGCTGTTTGTCATTACAAAGTACTCTGTTAGGGGCCAAGAAAACCAGCAGTCAACAAACCAGAGAGCCACACAACCAGGAACAATACAGGATATTATCGAGCATCAGGATAACAAACACTCACACAATGACTTGATTGTGGTGAATTTGCATTTTCCAGATAACTGAGAATCCTCAGTGACTTGATAAGTGCAAATGTAGAGCCTGATTAAAAACATTATAATGTAAGAAAAAACAGGCGCAATGTGGCAATATATACAAATAGATATTTCTGTCCCATCTGCGGTGAAATAGAAAAAGGTTTTTATCCCAACAAAATATACATTAAAGGAATAGCCTTAAAAAGATTTAAGCATATTTTGATAATAAGATAACATCAAAAATGTAATTATTGTGGCCAGGTGCCAAAAATCTAATCATGAAAATAATCAGTAACAATTCTTCCATTACAGCCCCATTCATAAATATTCACATATCTCTTTAAATACAGTTGGGTGTTTATGTACTTCTGAACAGATCCTTTTTACAGGTTAGTGTTTTCAATATTGTGATGCGTGGAGTGTTCTCATTTACATCACTGCTGGAAAAACACCCAGAATCACGGGCTCTTCAGTGAGCTCTTATCTGCCCTGGCAGGACTCTCAATGTGACACACAATTGTCTGCTGTCACATAATACAAGCTGAGATCATCATACGGGAACACAGGGTTTCCCCCTCGAGGCAGCTACAAGAACAGAGGAGACGTGAGATCAAACGGCATGAGGGAAGACGTTCAGCAGCACGATGAAATCTTCTGCTGGTTCAAAGCCTGTCTCTGGCCTCGGGGAGCGGGACGCATGACGCTGAGCTTAAGAGTTTTATTTCGTTCCACATTTACACCTGAGAGGGTGCTACTAACAATAAGACGGATTAGAGAAAAATAGAAATGTTTCCCAGCAGACATTTTGATTGATGTCATTCTGGTGTAATTAATAACATTAATGAAGGCAGTCCCAGGCTCTGGGCATTGTGCATGTTGTCTCACTGGCATGACTTACAGGGACACTTTCTGGGAGTTAATCCATTGTTCATTGAATTAGTTCCACTTAAGCTTTACTGATATGACAAGTGAAAATGTCTGCCTTCATAAAAAAGGTCTATTGGTGCAATAATTATTAAAGATAAAAGGATAGAATATGTTTCCTAATGGCAGCTGGCATTGTTTTATGGTGAGGCAGTCAATTGGATGAATTGTTCAGAATCTTATGAAAGTGAGTGTTAAAATAAATGTGTGAATGTGGGTGTTGGACATTTAATAATGAAATCCGGATGAACAGGAACAGCCTGGTAAAGATTGTTGTTTTTATTCTACTCGCGCGTACCTTTTAAAAAGCATGTTACATTCACCACAAGTCTGCATTATTAGGTTTCTAGAGGTTTAAAGGAAGGGTCATACAGTTCAAAGTGCCATAATGGCGACTAATGCTAAAACATACTCGTATCTTATCTGCAGAATGTATTAATTATTTAAAAACTATTTTGACAATGAAGTCATCTTTTTTCTTGGGAAGGGGGGGTAAATAATCACTGGTTACAGCTTCTAAAATGTTAAAAGTCGTGCTGCCTTTTTGTGATAGTAAATGATATCTCTTAAGGTGTTGGACTGTTGGACAAAACAAGAAAATCTGAAGACGTCATCTTGGAGTTAAAAAAAAAAAATGGTGATACAAATGTTTCACTACTCCCTGACATTTTAGACACCATGGATTATTCATAGAGAGTAATGGTTAGACAGAGCTCTAGTTTCTGGATGCTGAAGATTGTTTTGTAATGCAGAGCCTGAGATTCTCAAGTACTTTGACAGCTTCAAATGCCGTCAGATGTACCGTCCCAATTGAATAAGAAATAAGAGAAAGAATTATGCGGAATCTGTTGCCACCATCAGACTCTTGAAAGAAACAGACGAGGCATTTCAAAGTCTGGACAGCACGGTCAGAAATTCAGTGCAGGCTTGCTCTTGACCATTTTAGGAAAAGCCTTTGAAGGTAAACATTTTATCTCAACAAACCTCACAGGAGCAGCTTGAATGTCTCCTGCTGTTATCCTCAACATGGCCCTATACCAGTACAGATGTATAATGTGTCACCTAGCAACGTATTTTAAAGTTTCCCCAAGTTAAATACAGAAACTTTACTCGGCTAATCTCAACATAAGACCACTTCTTATTACGTCTAGCTCTGCCACCGCTTCCTTCATTTGACTTCCCCTTCTTCCTCACCAGACAAAGGTTGGCTGATTATTCACATTCTTTGGTTGCTTAGTGTGTGAGGTTGGTTTCTTTTGTGATATAAATGTCAGTGGATACTGTGTAGCTCTGCGATGAAAAAAAAAGGTATTGCACAAGGCAAATTAAGTCATGAGATATATAGTAATAAATACAATCTCAGAATAAAGCTTTTATCTAAATACGCCTTTAAGAGGAAATGTAGATTATTGAATAATAAACACTTAAAGACAATCGCGTGGGATGGTGAGCAACAACATATTCTATAGAAAGCAAATATTCCAAAGAAAGGAATTGGGAGTGTGCGGTGAGATAAGTGCACTTCCTGCTGTGTTCTCTGATAGTCTCTTTGAATACAGAAGAAGATGTATAGTGACGCTATAGGACTGATGTGTTAGCTGCGTCTGGACACGTTAGAAAAACATTGTGTCTACCACAGCATCTATTTAAACTGTTTTTTTAAAAACCATTGTTTTTTTAAATGAAGCGCTGCAACAAATGTCTGAGAGCTGCATGTACCTGCAGCCACACCCTGAACAACACTGTGCAGACGGGTGGGGCAGACTAAAGGTAAATCCCTTCTCTTATTCAAAGAGTGTCAGATGCAGAAAAGGGTTTGGCGGTTTACTTTCAATCCCTATCGTTGAGTATGATCCTTATCAGAGAGACTTCAACACAAAGGAGCAGTTCAAAGTGTAATAACTTACTAAGGAAATAGGCGGTCGCTTTTGATTTGAGACAGCGTGTAGCAGAATATTATTAATATGTTCCACAGATCTCACCATTCATTTAGTTAGCAGCACTGCAGCTAATGATTATGTTTTAATTCTTGAATAAATGTTAAAAAATATAAAAATGTAGTGCCATTGTTTTCCAAGTGGAATTGTTCAAATAGATTTTTGGTTAAATATCAAAAAGCACTAAAATAATCAGCAAATGTTTATTTTTAAGAAACCAGAAGACGTAAACATTTGGCATTTTCTATTAAAAAGGTGGTATCATTGATTGTCTAAATAGTTTTCAAACTACTTGTCTAACTATAGTTCGCATATAGGCATACATCTTTTGTCAAATATAACAAAAAAAAGAAGAGTGACCTGAACTCTCCATGTGTAGTTAACGATGTGCTCATTTGCCTGGGTGGAGCGCTAACAGAGAACCAGTCCTGCCAGTGACACCGAGGAGCCAGTTTACCCTCCAGGCTCCTGTTTCACAGCCAGCAGCACAGCTGGAGGTTATCCTGGGTAGGAGGCGACAGCCGGAAGCAATATTTAAGTAGTAAAAGGAAAGAGGAGTTAACAAGGTCTTGACAAACCTGTGAACATAGTTCTGTAACTCATGCTGTGGTTCAGAGCTCAGTGTTTTGCTCACATATCATTTGGTTTTTCATTTACCTGGCACCAAGCTTCAGACTTCATTTTACCGCACAGCATTCCTCCCACACCTGCTTTTACCAAGTTATGTGTATTTTCCATCTACACTACAGTGTTGAATTTTGTACAGGCCATGGAAAGCTTTTGTGAGATTGTTTGGCATTCTGGCCTAACAGCTTGGGGTTAAGCCTCAGGGGAGGACAGCATGTGTCCCCCGGTAGAGGTTCTGCATAAAAGGAAGTGTGTGTGGAGTAGCGGAGTCATGCCTTTGGGCTAAACAGGTGTGTCCAGTCAACTGAACAGCAAACTGCAACACCTGTTCCTGATTTTCTGTCAAACATGAGAGCAATAACCAAACACACCAACAAAAAGTCAACATATTGTGAGTGTTTGTTGTGCTGCCTTCTGCTGCTGTCTCCACCTGAATCTCAGCAGCCGGTCAAAGCAGCCCCTCAGACAGTGGTTATTTATAAACCTCACTTCCCGTTACAGTGAGTCTACAGTCAGCCCATTCCAGAGGCCAGGAAAAAACCCTCTGAGTCACCACAGTCCCATGACCAAGCCAAGACTTTCAGAGTGCTATGGCAACCAAACACTAAACAAACTGTATAACAGATAAAGCCGGCACAGGCTGGATTGAGAGATCCCTTTCCACCACACATGCGTCAAAACGAAATCCTTCCACTAGAAACAATAATGCAGCAGAAGTTGTCTGTGCTTCTCTTTCCAAGTCGCTGGAGAATTACACTGACATTTGGGATTTTATGGAAGTGAATAGAAAATGTAATAATACTGCTCTCTCAACACTCAGTATACAGACAGCCTTTTATTGAGAGTGCACATCATCATCCAGTTTGTGCAAATGTGACACCACAGATTGAGGAACTTGGGACAGGGACACAACAATGAAGGTAATCGCCCACGGCACAAAGGAGCATCATCACATTTCCTGCTGATCTTTTACATTTGTTGTCCTCATTCAACACGTAGCACTGAGCCACACCCATTGAGTTTTGTGTACATTACCAAGGACACGCTTAACAGGTTACTTTCAATAATAATAATAATAATAATAATATCACCTCAGTGAGGAGAACACAATGGCACTAATTGGGCTCCCTGTAGATTCACTGTTAAAACACAGAAGATATGACTTGTCGAAATCTTTTTCAACAAGTCAATGTCTCTTTTTAAAAAGGCATGTGTTGAATCTCTTTATTCTGTCACTACAGGGAATCTCTGGGCTACAAAAGTGGAGCACATGCAGTCAGATGTACTGTACGAGTGGTAATACTTTTATTTTCTCAGAGTCCTCTTACCCAAGGACTTTGCCAAGACCGTGACACATTCTTTAACAGACTCTATTTCCTGAGGCCTACGGCAGCAGTCTGATCTGCAGATATTCACCCAAGTAGCTGAATCAAAGTGGGGGAAAACAGTAAACACAGACAAAAAACCTGCTGCTAACACCACACCTCAGGCCAGGGGCGAGGTACAGAAGAAGTGAAAGTAGGAATGATATAATTGCATGCTCTTAATGCTACAACACCAGAAGTAAATCATTTGTTACCTGCCATACAAGTGCCAGTTCACTTTTATGTGACTTGCATGTGACATTTGCTTAGTTAAGATATTAACTCAAAGCATGGAAGTTACCTTAAGACTTCTGTGGCACTACAATCGTTTGGTTATTATTCTTTTTCTTTTTACCACTGCCAGCGAGGCTTCAATTTCTATATCTGTTTGTCAGTAGGATTCCGAGAACAAAACTCAGTTTTCTTGGTGGAAGGGAGTAGCATGGGCCAAATAAGATAACCAAATCATTTTGGAGCACATCCAAATAATGGGGCGTCTTCACAAATTATTTTTGACTTATGGTCTTGACAGAGTCTGTGTTCCAAGTTTCTATTTTCAAATATGTCACTAGTCCACACGTTTCTGGATCCACTGCGAACTGTGAACACCTGGCATCGTGCTAACAATAAAAGTCCATTCAAAGTACAACAGATGTTCATTCTTAGCTTCTGTCTATAGTGCTAATATTGTGAAATGTTATCACATACTGTAGAGCTTTGCAGCCCAGTTGTCTCACACACTGTAATGAAACACATTCTGTCATTAGGTCAGTAATTGTACCTTCACAGGTTGTGTGTTAAAGGTGTAGCCTGTTTGGCTGGAGGTGTGTCATTTTAACATCCACCGGTCCTAAATGCAACACAACTGACAAGTCCTACCAAGTAATCAACCTGGAATGTATTCTACGATGCCAATGTTATGTTTAGCTGCGCACTCAAGACTGCATTCCTGCTAGAAAATGTGGGTGCTACACCACCTCAGTTTGTAAAGACAGGGCGTAACAGCACAAAAAGGTCAAATTAAAACATTCAGATCAACATCAATCACTGTGACTGCAGCAACCACTACGATGAAATATTTTGGACACATCAGAAAACTCTATGCTAAAATGTTGATGGCTCAGGAACATTAAGAATAATGCTTATTCAAAACAAAGGAACTCAAATGCAAGAAGAAACCTGCACCGACTGATGTGCCAGAGCATGTAGGAACAGTATGCATTTCAGTAAAAACAATTATACCACAAATCATCATCTTCCTACAGTATTGTGCCTTTATCTGATTCTTCATTTTTTTTACCTGCCTATAATGTGAAACCATTCTTCTTATGCATCAGTGAGACGGGAACAAGACCAGGTTACTTGATCAGTTTCCCAAAAGGCAGGGAATTCCCCCGCAATGAAGCCAAACACCAATTAAATGTCATAAATACTGCAACACAACTCAAAAGAGTTTTTGATGTTTCTGCTGACTTTGAAGTACAACTGAATGAACGTATTATTATAACTTTTTTTAGAAAACAACATCGTAAGTGTGCCGTTTGCCTATAATATATATGATATTGTACAATAAATGTGATAACTGTGGCCACAACCACTTTGTGACACACATAACTCTTGTAACAAAGCCACTCCCTTTTAAGCCCCGCCCCCAGATGCTCCTCCTACCTGGCTTTGAGGTCCCTGTGCTCCTCCCTGATCTTGCTGAGCTCCAGCTGCATGCGTGCTCGCTCCTTGGCCACCTGGTCCAGGGTCTTGCGGGCGTCGGCCAGCTCCGCCTCGTAGGCCCCCTTGATGCCCGACACCTCGCGGGTCACACAGGACTCCGACTCAGTGATGCGCATTCGCAGACCGGCGTTCTCCGACTCCAGCGAGCGCACCTTGTCGATGTAGACGGCCAGCCGGTCATTGAGGTTGATCATGTCCTCCTTCTCCTGCAGCCTGGTGATGCGGGTCGGGGAGGAGGCACCCCGGCTGGTGCGTTTCTGGCTTGGGGTTTCCATGGTGATAATGGCTCAACAAGAGGTGCAGAGGTGTGAGTCACTGGCTGTGGAGGAGGAAGGGGAGAGGAAGAAGAGTTAATGAAAAACTATCTGAGCTACCTTCACTAGGAACGCATTGGAGAAAAATCCTGTGTTGAATCACACATTAAACTTGAAAGGAGTGTATGGGGAAGAAATGTTCCAGTTTGCGTATCCCTGATCCTTTCTGGGCAGCCTGCCTCCCCGCTGGCTCTACTCACAGATCTGCATGATTTTGTATTCCAGCATCATTTTTCCACATCTATAAAACGTCATTGAATACCAACCCTCCTCTGTACTTCAAGTGTGGTGGGTTAAAAGTAATTTGCAAAGGCAGAGCTTGTTCACACAGATGCGATTTGTTTTCCTTGGTTCTTGTTTTCTAACACTTCCGCTTTTTTGGATACAAAAAGCCCTTTTATCTCACAGGAGCTGAGGTTTTCCTGCTTTTAGTGCTCCTGATAACGTGCCTTATGTGACTGTTATTTCCACTGCAAAGAGTAACACACTGTCATAACATATGCCTCATGTTCTCTCCAGTTCCATTACATTGTTGTAGGAGCAGTTATGCAACTTTATGCAGCTCCTGAGTAAACATACATTTCCCACGATCATCAACTCGTAGCTTCGGCTCACTCACAAGGCAAATAAAACTATTTTAATTACTCTTATAATACGCATCCGTAGCCAGGAATGCTTAACAAATTAAAACATGGCCCTCCTTTTCTGCTCTCCATGGACCTTTGGGTAAAATGGAGGCAATAAAACATACAAATAAGCTTTTAATTACTTTCCCAGCATTATCCAGTGATATTATCGCCCACAACTACCAGCACCCATCAAAATAGCAAAGTGTTGACTCATACTATCAACAAATGCTACAACATGTCCTGATAAGGACTTACATCTGCTTCAGATGTCACTTACAGAAGAAGAATGAATTAAAACACGTGGGGTTATTTTTGAAAAAGAATGGGGAAAATGTAAAATGATCCTTTAATGAAACCTTTAATAAACTATGCTTCCAACATGACAACTGTAAGAACACTAACTCTGAATGACTGAATTGAGAAAGGACTTAGTTCATACAAATCAGAAAAGCCCTGCAATTAGGGATAAGGACTTCAACAATATTAATACATGTTTAAGTATGGTAAGCCTCTGTGGCTCAACAGCTGTGACTTTCAAACTCATCTTATTTCTCAGCAGCTAACCACTCACAACCAACAGCACTTTTTCACTTAACAGCGTGAAAACCTACTTCAAATTGGTTTAGCAGTGGGTGTATTTTGCCATCCATCTATCCACCGGCCATTACCTAAAGTGCGCACAAGGACATTCACAGCCATGTGGGTGGAATGGCGCACACATGAATGACGCGGGCACACGCCCACAGGCACCAACCCATACACTCGTAAGTACTCTCTGGACTACATTTGAATAAATGAAGCATCCACTCACGCTCCCAAAATGTGGCAACTGTTAACAGGTGCTGTCTGATGTTCCCCTCTTCTATAATAGCAGTAAAATGAGCTACAACTTTTTAAAGTTACAAAGCTATTCCACACTAACTAAACTTACTTCGAGCTGATTTAAGGTAAACAAGTATATTATTATAAACACACAGCAACACTATTTAACTTTGAAACAAACTAAAAGTCTCACAGGGACAATATCTGATTAAACCTTCTTAACCTCAACTCTGCTGTGTGGAAACCTCTAGACTTCAGCCTGCTGAAGGGACTAAAAGTGAGAGAACAGGATCTTTCTAGAAGTTTATCTGCTGGTTTGAGTGTGTGTGAGCTGCTGTGAGTGTGTGTGCCATACCCCAGAGGTGCGTAGAGACGAGGATCCGTAGAATAATGCAGTCCTGCTCTCTGCTAATGGGTGTGTGTGCGCCTTTGGCTCGTGCCCTGAACTGTTCTCCTAGCTGTAGCTCACTGCACATGTACCTACTGCCGGAGAGAGGGGAGGGAGCACAAGAGAGCAAGGAGGAGTCAGACGAGACAGAGTGTGTGTGTGCTTATGGTGTGCAAACACACACACACACAAAGCAGCTGCTGAGCTTTATCTCTCCCTGCACGGGCCCTATCTTTCCCTTTCTCATTGCACTCAGGCAGAGCCCTCGCAGACACACTGACCTCAGCGCCTGCTGCAAGTGTTCTGTCTATAAATCGCAGCGACAGGGATGATACTGAACAGCTCCCAGGTGGGTAAAAGTGTGTGAATGTGTGAATGTGTGGATCTCACCCTGCTGCTATGGAGAACACATTATTTGCACTCTTTAGCTTAAAAACAGCTTTGACAGACAGCTCGAAAGCTAATACATGGAGGAAGAAATTCAGTTTCAGTTTTATCAGAAAAAATAATACCGTAAGCAGCCGAGGTGACCTTGGCAAAGACAAACTCACATCGCAAAGTAATAAAACAAGTCCAAAGTGCACGGAAATCCTTCATCACCTTATAGCAGCGTTGTGTTTTTTTTTTATCCATGGCAGAAAAATAACCTCTCGGCAATCTCGTCCACTGAATCCAGGGAGGAAAAGGTCCTCAAATATGTTGTGTCATATTCCCAGTGAGTGAAAGAATAATTCCCACAAGTCATCTTGAATGTCTAAAGGTCTGACACTCAAACCAAGTTGATTCTGGTCTTATATATATTTCCTCGGGGTGGAGTTAATGGAGTCACAGGTCCAATCAAGTTCTGATGCAGGGGGAAAAGACGTTTTCTGTGTGTGTATGAATCTTCTCACCATGTGTGTGTGTGTGTGTGTGTGTGTGTGTGTGTGTGTGTGTGTGTGTGTGTGTGTGTGTGTGTGTGTGTGTGTGTGTTTAAACAAGGGGCAAGACAGCATCTCTGCTTTTGGGCATGGGGCAGGCCCAGTGGCTCAGGGAGTCTGCGGGCTGCAGTGTGGCCTTCCAGTGGAAAGGAGCAGTCAGCCTCTGAAGCTGCCTCTGACTCACACATCCCGACACAAACAGCTCACTTGTTCGGCCCCGCCTCTCTACCTCTCCCCCTTTCTTTTTCCTTCCAGTTTAAGTTTTTTTGTTTCCATGGCAATCACACAAAGACAAGAATGCCCGGCTGGCAGTTTGAGCATCTTTCTTAAAAAAAGCTTTTCTACAACTGTCCAAACATTCTGAGCTCTTCTTGTGCCGTCTGTGTGCACCAATAATAATCAAATCTGCACATCACAAATCCCATCATGATGAAACAGAAATGCTTAGCGATGCAAACAAGATCCCTGCAACAGAAAGGGGCATCAATTCATATGCTTCCCAGATGATTGAACAAGACTGCAATAATGAATTCATGTTTTGTATTTTTAAACCCTCTGCTTATTCGAATTTAAAGACAAGAACGCGTTGCCTTACCACTTGTAATGATGCTAATTTAACAGCTCACTCTGGGGCTAAAAGAGCAAAAACAAACAAACCCTAAAGGCCATTGTGGCAGCGGGGTGTGGTTAGGGCACCGGCTGCCGGAGGCCAGACAGCTGATCAGGACCAGGTAACTATGCTCTCAATAAGAAGCCTGCTGGTAACCTGGTTCTGGTCTGTCTTGCAGTAGGCTGGTTCCTGGGGGGATTTCCTGGCCACAGAACGGGTCTGATCAGGACGACCTCGCACCGCTATTTTGAGTGGCGTATGCTTATTTTGAGTGGCGTATGCTTATTTTGTAATAAACCAATAATTATTCACGTGCCTCCTTCTGTCCTTTTAACCTGCAAGTGAGCCGATGTGCTCACAGCCATATTATACCATTTTGACGGAGGCTAATAATCATTTTTTAAATCTCTTGATTATACAAAAAAAAGACAACAATTCCTCAGAACCCAACAAGATGTCCCCATCCAAAATATTCAGCTTACAATTAAACTGAGGAAAGCCTCAAATAATCTAGCCGTTTATTAAATAATTGCAATTGTATTTTTTGTTCAATTTCGCTGTAGATTTTATACGGTTATGTATTTCTCACAGTTAGATCTCTGCTAATAAAGCTGTCCTACATTCATCGGTTGAAACAGGACAAAAAGGTTTTGAAATAGAATTAAAGAGTTAATAGTTGTATTTGAATGCTGCTTTATGAACCGTTCAAGGTTCATTACCCATGCATTCAAGTCTTTAGCCACCAGACTTGAAGTATGAATCCCAGATCCACTCACTCATCAAGAGGGAAGACAGGAGCAGGCATGACAGACTCTGATGCAACACGAGACGAGTACTGAACAATGTGCTAGCAGGCAGCTCCCTCCTGACTTGTTGTTTGCCCTCGCAGCATTCCAAGAGGGCAGCAGAATACAAGGCGTGCCTGTTGTGCAATGTAAATGTTTTATTTCTCCATTATGAGCCACTGGCTGGCTGCTCACCTGGGACAAAATGTGCAATGACAAGGAAGGATTTGAGTATGAGAATATTTGGTGTTGGAGGAAACTCTTAAAGATTTTTTTTAGAAGTATTAGGCTACTATAAACAGTCCACCCATTCCAGTTTAAAATCTAAGGAGCAGCTCGATTTCCTCCATTATCTCCCTTTCCTGCACAGATGTACAGGATATCTCCGATAACGCAGCTAAAGAAAGATTACTAATTTATATAATTTAACAGTTAATGTATCATTTGACAATCGACCAGTCGGCTACAGAGAAACACGTTGCTGGACCTTCAGTGTGTTTTGTACCTCAGCAGCAGCTATAATTATAGAGCAGTCTCTCACTTTGTTATCTCTGCTGTTCAAAGACCTTTGTACTTCACACAATGTGCATTAATCATTCATTCAAAAAAGACAGTTGACATATCAATGTCAAGCACACAAGAGTCTGCTGGATATACTTCAAAAATCAAGTTTGCTTTTCAACGTAAAGTTAAATATTAGTTGCATATTCTGTCCATTTCTACACGTATGCCATGCAGCATAACATTACAAAAGTGTTGCTTTGTGTGTCTTTGTTTTGCCTACCATGCAAATTATTCACAACATGATCACGCCAACCTTTAGTCTTGTGTAAATGATGTAGTATAATTCTTCATATTGTTCAGGGATAGGAGGACAAAAAACCGCTGAGTACCAACTGTGTTATCTTAATCAGGGATCTTTTGTTCTTGGGTGCGTCCAAACGGATGTAAGCCATCCAAAACTTCATTCCCCAACACGAGGAAGTGACTATCCCTGAAGGAAATTTAGGAAACAACGATTCTCAACTACTGTGGCTTTAAAGTGTGTGTGTGTGTCTCACATCTGGATCCACACCTGCTCCCACCAACATATTTTGTTTTATCTAACATGTATGTCCAATATTATTTGTAATTTGTCAAAATGAACATATCAGTGACAAAACTAACCAATTAATTGTAGTACTACAATGATATAGTTGTTTCTTATGTTACTTCACTGCTACCTTACTGCATTACTGAGATGAAATACTGTATTTTTAAATGTGCTGTATTATTTGTCAGTTAGATTTACTTTCAGATTAAGTTTTTAAAATAAGATCCATTAATTCAATACTGTTTTATTTCGTGATCTTTACTCCTTGTGGGCATTAGTCAAGTCTGTCTTGTATTTATAGAATAGAAAGTAATAGTACAGTAAAATGTTTCCCATCAAGAGCTTTAATATTATATGTGATGTGTTTGGTTTAATATTACTTTTGAATTATGTAAATTTGGGTTTGTGCAAATCTCATCTTCATAAACTGTTGGATATTTTAACCTGCAGAAGAAAACAAATGGTTCTTATAGGAATACAGAACAAGATACATTGTTGTCGATTAAACTACCAAACAGCTTAAAGAGGTTTAATTAAGCACAAAATTAAACACCTGCGGTAGTTCAATCTAACAGACAATTATACAGAATATCAATCGAAAAACATACTTGTACTTTAATCAAGTATTTAAATTGTTGTTAAACTCAATTACAATTGAGAGGTAAACAGTGTAATGCATATATTGTATGCATGCAGTATTATTGCATCAATAATTAGAATCAAAACATATCATTTCTATTTAGCTGAAATGGGTAAATCTGCATAATGGGTACTTTTACTTTTGGTACTTGTAATTTGATGCCAATCCTTTTGTGCTTTTACACGAGTAACAGTAAGGGCGTTTTACTTGTAACACAAGTATTGTTACACTCTGGTATCCATACGTTTACTGTAATACAAGATATGAGTACTCCTCCCACCTCTGTGTATAAATACTTTTAAAATAGATATGAATACGTCTCCCATGGTTTCCCCCCTGGTTGTCGGTCCCTGTAGTGTTTCTGCCATGAATAATGGAGCAGCTGTTTCTCTCTGTCGCCCCCTGTCGGCCATGCTGCTGTCTGCCGGTCACATGCAGTCATTCACACACACAGAGGATACTAAGCGCCCCCCACTGGCTGACACACTGAATGGAAACTTATGCCTGCAAATCGGTCATTGAGTTCACCACCCTGTCTGCTCGTCTCCTTTATAAACCAATGCCTCAAAACAAAACATATAAGCAACTTCTGGAGATATTTACACTGTGACATTATTGACTTAAGAATCTTACCGTCTCTTTTTGGAAACGCTTTTCTTCGGTGGTTTGAAACACGTCCCGTCCTTTCCGACGTCTATATTGACCTTTCAAAATGTCGTCAGTCGAGTTAATCATGATATCATCCTCTGGGCTGGTTTTTCTTTGAACAAATTGGTGAGGGTGAATTCATGTGAGCCGAACAGGCAGCCAGCAACCAGCAACCACCTGCAAATCAACACACCTGATTAGACTGCCAATCTTCTGCTAATTACAATGCAGCCTGCCGGCGCCACCTGGCGGCCATTACTCACGCTCAACTGGACGGGATTATCAGAGCACGAACACATTAATATATAAATAGCAAATATTAAAGAAAATGAAAATAAATACACAAAAACATATAAAGAAATAAATGTTCTTGTAATTTAACTTTGGTATTACCATTTTATGCAATGTCTTACTTCTACTACACTGCATCCCAAAGGTCCACTTCTTACTCCAGGCCTTCATTTCTGTGACAGCTTTAGCCACTGGGTTAACCATAGGTTAAGCAACATTAATGTATTAATTCATTCAAATGTTGAAGTCAAAGTAATGAACACATTGATGCATTTCTAATTATAATCCAGTAATATAGGCTGATATATTTATATAATTCTCAAATGGGCCATTCTGCATAATGAGTACATTTTTTTTTTTTAATACATGGGCCTTTAAGTATCTCAATTATACAGAAATCTTATCAAATTGTACATCACAATTCAGAAACCTGTTATCAATCCACATGGACTCCACTTTGGCAATGATTGTGACCTGAGCTGGATTTCACATAAATTGATAATCCAATTAAACCGGCTTTCCAGGAAAGCACCATACAACTATTCCTCAAGGCAGCTAAACCAGGATGTCTGCCACTATTGAGCTGTACAGATGGGCCAGTTGAAAAGTGCAGTCAGTTGAATTCCCCATGATCCTAAACTCATTCTAAACACAAACAAATAAACACAAATTAAAAAAAAAACTTGAGTATGCTGCTGGAGGTCATTTACGGAGCTCTTTTCCGATATGCTTATCATTATGTAAGAGATGAACATGAATTTTACATGATCCGTGTTACAGAGCTGTAAATGGTTTGTTTACATTCAGAATGTTCATAAATGATGGAACAGGACAGTAGGTCACTTGGAGGTATGAAGATCTCAGAGAAAACAAGACAAGATAATGTGCTGTGATTGTCTTGACTTTGGTACTACACTGGCACCTGAGTTTTTCATCTGTAACCCCGTAATTATTGCATGATCGAACTAATAATACAAATAATTTGCTGATGCTCTGGTACAAATCTGTATCCTTTTTAAAAATCTATGAAGTAACACATGTGGAATATTTGATGTGAAATACAAAATTCAGAGTTTTATGAAATTGTACTAGTTGTGTAAAGGTACTTAATGACTTTCCATCAAGCATAATACATGTCTGAAAAGGTTTTAAAAGCTTCTCTACTTGATATGTTATTTGACATAAACACAACTGAATTTAGAAGTGAATGAAAGCGGCTTCATGTGCAATCAGTTGTTGGGGGGTTTATTTCTAGCAAGCCATCCAACTTCACTGACAGCATTTACATAATACAAATGTGACCCAATCAGTATCTTTACAGTGTGATACTGACCCAGTGACTTAATCCTTTGGCAGATAAAAAAAATGCAATATTTCATTGTGTAAAGTAAAAACAATGTCCAAATCAACGGAAACCATAGTCTGCTGATAAAACATGAATGTAAAGATTAAAGCCACAACATAGCACGACTCTTGAGTTCTAAGCTGTCAGTGACGTGTGTGAGATCACCAGCGTACTGGAAGCAGGAGGTGAGGTGAGCCTTACTCATCACTAGGCGTGTCACTGGCTGTACAGCACCAATGTGATTAGAGAGATGGAGGGGGGAGGAGGGGGGGGGGGGGGGGGAGACAGTGAGAGAGATGACCTAATACCCTGTAAAAAGCAATGAAGTCATACTACCTGACTCATATTCCCAACTGACACCAGCCTTTCCAATCACAACACCCCAGTTTGTGTGTGTGTGTGTGTGTGTGTGTGTGTGTGTGTGTGTGTGTGTGTGTGTGTGTGTGTGTGTGTGTGTGTGTGTGTGTGTGTGTGTGTGTGTGTGTGTGTGTGTGTGTGTGTGTGTGTGTGTGTGTGTGTGTGTGCGTTTGTGTATGAGAGTGTGTGTGCGTTTGTTGTTAGAGGGTGAGGTAAATGTGTGCGTGTCAACAGCTTCATGCATGTCAGTATTTCACTGCAGGGGAACAAAGCTACAGAGATGTTTGTTAAACCAAGGAAACACTGAAACAATAAAAAAAAATCACAAAATTAAATTGCATCAACAGTGACTTTCATAATGGATTTTGTTTTTTTGTAAATTTGTCAAACTCTGGTTCTAGCTTCTCTAATGTGAAGCTGTGCCGTTTGATTCTGTATCATATCATTATAGAACATCTTATGGACCATTTATCGAGAAAAAACAAGCAATATCCACATGTCCAGTTGGGCTCATGGAAATCAGCATTTTTCACTATTTCAAAAGGCTAAATGTTGAATTTGCTGATGAAAAAGACCAATAGATGAATCAATAATAAAAGAAACGGTTGTAGCCCTATGACATACAGCCACAGATGGAGATAAGGCAGCCCTCTGAGCTGTCTCACTCACACAGACAAACAGGAGTAAGTGTACTCATGGGTCACACTGCTCACTGAGCAAATCGTAAAGCATTGTAAAAATGAAAAAGCATACCCAATAGAAGTTTAAAATCTGTGAGATTAACATACACTTTGAACTCCACTTTTCTGATATTGAAAGCAGAGCTTGGTGTAGAGATTCTTGCTGACGTACGACAAATATGGAACCGAGTTTGTGAAGAAAAGGCCTCTTCATCAGGGTCCCTGCATGGGGCTGAACCTGCAGGAAAAAAAACCTGAGAAAGAAACACTCTACGTGTGATGGGTTATTTTCATTTCAGTTGTACTTCCTCTCAAAACCCGATTTTTCATCTGTTTTATTAAACTATTGTTTGCTTGTTTTGTATTTTTGTTTTATTGTATCATGATTATGTGCAGTCCGCCTGTAAGAACTTATGTTGCTGCTGCCCTAGCCTCAGTGGAAAAAGCTTACAACCAATAAAAACAAACATAAATGAGCAGCCAAATAAAAGAAGAACAACAATAGAGGAGGGAAAACCCCTCACACAAGTGGCCTCTGGACTTAGTGTTATCTGGTCAGCTGATCAACTTCAGGGCTCTCGTCAGCTTTTAAGCACAAGATGTGGTATCATTTGCATGCAGTCTTACATCATCCCTGAGAGCCCGCTCACTATGGCATCAGCACGTGGTGCTTAGCCAACATGTCCCTTTGTGCTCCCAGAAGCCTCATTCAAGAGACAGCGGGGCACCACAAAAGTATTGAAAAGGACATCTGGCCATGGAAGTCAAAGGGATGTCCTTTAGGGATTCTTAGACGTGTCTTTACAGCCTATTAAGCCTGTCCTCGTGAGAGACAGATACTGTCCATATAGGTGAAAGGGATATTTGCACGGGCTCCTGGACAAAGAGGATGGTGTGTGTCTCTGCGGCACAGTAAACCACAGCGTGTCCCCAAAGATGCCAGTTAGCCTTTCATCAGGGGAAAAGGAGAAACAGCACCGGTGTGACGACCAGATGGTCAAGATCATTGAGGTTTTTTTTATGTGCAAGTAACATGACCTCAGCACTCTGGGTTTCACATGTATCCTGCAGCTCTCTCACACACACACACAAACACACACACACACACACACACACACACACACACACACACACACACACACACACACACACACACACACACACACACACACACACACACACACACACACACACACACACACACACACACACACACACACACACACACACACACACACACACACACAGAAACATAAGTGTAAAAATGACAATTGACAATTGTAGCCCACAGCTATAGACAGTGAATGAAGAGCAGACCTGCTGTGGTCCATTCACAGCGCGCAGACGGTTTAGTTCATGGTCACAAAGGTTATGTGGTACAACAGCATCAGGCCACACCAGACTCACACATCCAGGCAGAGGAAGGGGGGGGGCACTATCCCAGATCCATCCTATCTATTGATTGAGGCTCTGGAGTCCCAGCAGACCCCTTTTAATGGATATCCAGACGACCTCCTGGACACACTGGCATACTGGCTGCCTCACTGAGAGGCTGCTCGTCCCGTCCTCACCATGCTCTCACCCAATCCTCTAGCCTCTCCACTATAGGGTGGGGATTGGGGGCAGACCGCCTGAGCCCACCCTCTGGCCCTTCATACATCACGCAATCCTCCTGCAGCTGTTTTTTAAAATGATGTTATCCTTGTTATTGGTTGGAGTGTGGAGGTTTTAATCCTGGACTCACACCAGGAGTCTCCCTGTGAGTTCTCATCTGCAGCACACCCTTAGGGAACGCACCCCTTCCTGATTGGCACCCAGAGAGCGAGTCTACTCTAATTATCAATATAAATACACCTGCTCTATCTTTCTGGTACCATCTTATTACACCACTTGTATTGTTTTTTTATATTCAGACCTGGAAAATGTAATATTATATTGTTGCTCCATTCTGTGTCATTAAAAGGCAGAAGGCGTTGTCACTCAAAAATGCTAAAATATTCATGCTGATCACTCTAAAAGAGTCACATGCCTTGCTCAGTCTGTCATATAAGCCAAAATGGTAGACTGTGTGTTTGTTTTTGTCATTACAGTTGTAACCCAGTTAAAGTGCAGGGGAAACACATGTGATGTGGAATATTAAATTGAATTTAATTAGATGGGGTTAAACTGCACAAGTATCTACAGAGTGAATTTAAAACATCCCTTGGGAACACCAGGAAACACATCAAGAGATTTCACGGATATTTTCTCTAACTGCATTTTAAATATCAGTAACCAACTCAGTTTGTCACGTATATAAATATAAGCCTATCTATTTTCTAGGGGGTGAGAAATTAAAACAAACACACAGTGAAGCAGTAGACCATCTAATGTTTTCTAAAACATCCCCAGAGTTCGCCTTGTCATTCGGGAAGCCTTATGCAACACATACTTGCTATACATCCCACCATGCAAATGCACAGATGGTGATGATAGGCTAATCTTGAGTTAGACTGACAGTATGAGAAAAGCTGAAACATGGACATTAGTTGTTGCTCAGCACTGCGTGGCAATTAATAGACCGGGTCCAATGTGTCCTGAAAGCTGTATTTAGGCTGGTGACCCATGTGTAATAATAATTTAAAACTCACTCACTGAAAATAATGATGTCATATGAGAAGTGCTCCCACTTTTTATTTTCTTCTTCATATTTTTTTTTTACTAGTGTAGATAAATCCAAATGTACAGAATGTTATTCAAATTAAGGGAAGTTCTGGGTACTTTGCTACCAGTTTGAAACCTTATAAATCTCTTAAAAGGAAAGGGGTGTGACAAAAATGCAATATCTGTATTAATATATATATTTTTTTATTCAATAATAATACTATTTTCATCACTGCAGTTTGAGTCTTTGTGTTGTACTACAACCATGCCGTCAGGCGTGGTTTCTGTCGACATCTTGGGGAGTCTATACGCGAGCAGCGCGGTTCTTTGTTCACGGGGCTGCTGCAAACCCTTGTTTTTTTTAACGGGAAATGTGCGAGGGCTTTTCTGATATTCCCCCGCTGCATAGGGTCTGCAACGCCTGTCTGACAACTCCCTTTCTCCTCTCCTCCGCGTATACAGCCCCTCACCCCCGCCCCCCAGACACCCTATTTCCCTCCTATACATAACATCCTCATGCGCAACGGCGCCGGAGACAACAACGCGGTGACCTGCCGCAAAGCACGGTTACATGGAGGTGGGCGGACCCCCCTCCAAAATCTACCAAACTCCTTTACTCCCCCAAAAAATCATGTCATATGGTCCACGCTCCCCCTCTTAGAATAAGGAGATGCACGTTTTTATCAACTGATAAAGTTGTCTTTTCAACAGCAGAAGCAGCAACAGAGGACCATGTGCGCACCGAACAAGCACCTTTTCATACGCAACTGTTTACATCCTATTCTTACATAAGTCACCTACATGCGGTTTTCAGGCTGCACTGCAGCTAGGGCTATGAACGAGTTTGCAATGGCGCGGGATGTAAACGGTGAGGTGTTTTCTTCTTTTCTATAGGAGACGTGAGGGCTGCTCGGTTTGGGATGCCATGAGCTGGGGAACCTGAGACGGAATGGTACAACGGGAGGGCGGCTCGTTTTGTCTCGGCGAGGAGGGGAGCTGTGTAAACCAGACTGGGTGGAGCAACACTTCGCCCGCCCCATCTATCGTGCAGACGGCCTTGTGTCCCGTTTGCCTGGAGCTCGGAGAGAGACTACTGTACTGAAAGTCTGGCGGAGAGAGAGAGAGGGGGCCGGTCTATGGGAGGGACTAGCGCAAAGGGGGGAATTGGAAGGAGGAGGGGGTGAGGAGGAGGAGGCGGCACGGGTGCTGTTTCTCCAGTCTCTTTCCCCTGTCTTTGTCTCACACACTCTTTTGTTAGCCATGCCTAGCCTGCTGGTTCTAGCAGGGATCATGGAGAAAAATGGGGGCTATGCCGGGGATCTGGCTGGCTCCGGCTTCGGAGGCGAAGGTCTCCTGGTGCCGCCCGACGAGGAGGAAGACGACTCCCGTGCCCTCAGGGTCGCACTGGGCCAGTTGTCTCTGCTGGGGCTCGGGGAAGGCGAGGACGGCGGCGGAGCCCCAACAACAGGAGTACAGGACCGGAGTAACAATAACAACAACCACCACAACCACACGAACAACGTCGGCGGTTGCGTGGACTCGGCGATCCTGCAAGGGAAGAGCAAGTTGTGCGCCCTGTACGAGAGCTCCTCAAGTGAGACGAAAGGACGAGGCTGCAACATAACAGAATGCGTCCCAGTGCCCAGCTCTGAACATGTGGCCGAAATAGTGGGGAGACAAGGTAAACCGCTGGCTTGCAAATTATTTCCCTCCAAACTTGTGCTTTTATCCCGCTAACAGTGCTGCATTATCCCCGCCGTGGTTTCCTGTGTGCTTTGTTTTTTTGTTCACTAACTGTTACCTGGTGTTATTTGACAAAGAAAAGGGAGTGGTGTGTGTGTGTGTGTGCTCGCGTGTTTTTTGTACTCCCCCGAGACATCAGCCTCCCACTTTTTCCTGCTAGCAAGTTCTCTTGTACTCATCATTACACTCATTAGAACTAGTCGGTCGTTGCTGTGTGTTTATTTCTTGCTTTAGAGTGATTTTTTGTGCACAGAGGTAGGAGAGAGCCCCGTTCTCTCCTGGGCGAATTATTCTACATCCACGCCATCAATGTCAGCGCACAGACACACACTGGAGCACGGAGAGCACTTCCTTTGTCGTCTGAGACGCGCCAGACTGTTCAAAAAGGCAACGTGCTGCTGGCGAGGAGAGGAATGTCTTTTACTTTGAGTTAATGGCTCGGAAAATAACCAAATATTAAACATTTAGTCTGATTGATGGAATATGTGTGGCAGCTCGTTGTTTATGTTGCGCACTGCCCCAGTGACACAATTGGACAATAGAGCAAGCGTGCTCCACTTGTTTTTTATGTTGTTGTTATTCTCAATTGAGTGGAGTTGTAAAGTTCAATTATGTTATAGGTTTTTGTTCGTTTTTCTTACACGTGGAGGTTTTTTAATGAACAAAGACCTTAAGTTGAATGACAGCAGCTGTCAAACAAAGGTGTGAAAGTCGGGGGGGTGAGGGGAGGGGCGCAATAAGACTGTGTTGCTGCTTGGCACACGGGATGGCCTTAAAGGGTGACTCAGCGATAAGTGGCTCCAGGAATTGTGACTCCTTTGGAAAACACAAAAAACATATGTTTGTGCTTATTTGCAGTTAATTGGATAGGTAATTTCCACTATATGCAAGTTCCATATTTGAGCACAATGGGGCTGATAAAAAGCTTAAACCTAAGTTGGATTTGAAGCTTGGTGTTGGTGTGGCTGCACCCATTGTTGTGATGAACTCATGGGTGAGAGGGGCAGAAAACAACAAGGATGGGGACGGAAGGGCAGTATAGTATCCAAAAGCAGAATGGGAGTCACGCCTTGGCGCTCAACACAAGGGGCTCCTCATGAGCCCCACTTCACTGCACACTCTCAATACCACATGGTTGTCTGTCAGGAGAGGGAGAAATAGGGGGCTGGACTGACAGAAGTACAAAGACTGCAGGGTGGGTAAGGTACCTTCAGCAAATCCTGATTTGTCTTGCAACGAAAACAAACAGGTCTTGAATATTGTCACAGGGGGCTCAGGTGAGTTCAGATTGCTTATTTTTACTCCCCTTTCTTGCTTCTTCTGTGGTAACCTGGATTTAGTTTGTGCTGCTAGCTGCCCCTTGTCTCTCATTGCGGCTCCTGTTTTTACTCTGAAGTTTAAGTTTTGAATTTTAATGGGGTAACTGAAGACAGCCGAAGGGTGGGTCCAGTGAGGACAAGTGCAGCGAGAGGGCTCTTTTGACTTGACCGGGAAGAAGTGCGGATTTTGGGAGATTTGAGATGAGCTGCTTTTGATTCAGGCCCTTCTTTAGTCGGCGTGGACACCCCCTTGTTTTCGGCACCGTACATCACAGCATGCCTAGTAAATCTGGTAAACGTAGCATCTTGCCATGAAGAAAGGGTTTGATAGGATAGTTTTCTCCTGTCAAAGTAACAGGCAGTGATTCCCCTATTGAGGCTCTACTACATTTTGTTGGTGCCCCTCAAATCAAGGATGGCTTTATTTTTAATCACATTCACAGCTCAACAGTTGCAAAAATAAATTAGACTCTATCGTTGCCTTTTTGTTTGTGGATAATCATTAAATTGATACTTTAAGTTGGACTAATTAAAAGGGGTAATGTCGTATGAGAAAAGGAATTTAGCAGTCACTCTTTGATCCCTGGCAGGAACAGGTTTATTAGTGCAATACCACGCAATGAACACAAAGGGCATTTTCAGATTTTCGGTATGAGCAATACTAAACCTTCAGAGCATCACTATCCCTCTGTCCGTACCTCTGCTCCCTGAGAAGTGAGTGTTCCTGGAAAAAGTGGAGCTATTAAGTAGCATTAGAGCGACATTCATCTTCAACTTAAGGTGTCTTTGAACCTTTTGTTACCTGCTGCTGTGATTTTCAGATAGGAGATGCAAGTTGTGATGTGATTGGAGTCTGGAAAGATGAGCTCAGATTTGTTCACTGAGTAGATGTCTAATGGATCTTGTTTGTCCAAAGAGATGCACCGGCCTCTTTAAGACTCGGCAGAGAAGAGAAGTGGTCAATAAATGCGGAAGTCTTAATGAGGGAGCTGCCTACATTTCTGAATGAAACTTAACCGGAGTGATGCTGGATGCAGCCTTCATGGAGTGTAATATAAACAGAGCCTTATCATGTTTCTCTTAAACTTAAATACAATCCTCCTAAATAAATACAGATTTTCTCTATGTCTTCTTTTGTCCCATTAGTGCCAGGTAATTTGTCATGAACTACCACTACCTCCCTTAAAAGCACTTAATAGAGTCAACTACTACATTCTGAACAGAAACCGGGCAGACGTCGAGGTATAAATGGCCCAAAAACAAAGAATATGTGGGATGACTGTAATGTAAGGTTCAAGGAGAGGTCAGGAAGTGCATCTAGCAAAACAGCTATTTCGTTGCTGGGAAATACCTCGGCACCAAGGAATCTTAGAAAGATGTTTGTCTGATTCAGGGCTAATAAATAAGTGCACTAATGCTTAAGTGCTGGAAACCTCATAAATCATGTTAATTACTCTGTGTATCCTTTGCCAGAAAAAACCTGCAACATAATACGTTAAACTGGTCATAATTGGTGAATAAATCTACATTTTAAAATATCTATTAGCCCAGGTTGATAACCAAATGTTAACTTGATTTGTTAGTCAAGCTATCTAACTGATGTATCATATTTACCTATTTTAAAATGTTTGTTTTTGACTCTGCAGGTTGCAAGATCAAAGCCCTGCGGGCTAAGACCAACACCTACATCAAAACCCCCGTTAGAGGAGAGGAGCCGGTGTTCCTAATCACTGGCCGGAAGGAGGATGTTGCCCTGGCCCGCCGTGAAATCATCTCTGCCGCAGAGCACTTCTCCATGCTCCGGGCTTCCCGCAACAAGCTGGGAGTTTCCTTCAGCGGCTCCCCGCCCACTCCTCTGCCCGGTCAGACCACCATTCAGGTGAGAGTGCCATACCGCGTGGTGGGGCTGGTAGTCGGGCCTAAAGGCTCCACCATCAAACGCATCCAGCAGCAAACCTGCACTTACATTGTCACTCCCAGTCGGGACCGCGACCCTGTCTTTGAAATCACAGGGTCGCCCAGCAACGCCGAGCGGGCCCGCGAGGAGATTGAAGCACACATCGCCTTCCGAACAGGAGGCCTGCATGACCACAATAATGAGAATGACTGTCTGGGGCCGAATGGTGGCAGCAGCCCGTCGGGCAGCAGCGGTGGTCTGGAGAGCCGGCTACAGCAGGTGTGGGGGCTGCAGGGGGGCCAGCGCAAGCCTCTCACCAGCAGCTACCGCCAGAACTTCTCAGAGGCCATGGTCGGAGGGGTAGGAGGAGGAGGCGATGGAGTGGGAATCTACAATAAGAGCAACTTCTCCAGCTCCGGAGAAAAGCCCTGCTCTTATTTTGGATCAGAGAGCACCCAGAGCTGGGGTGACCCTGACTACCCCAAACAGGTGGCCTTCTATGCCCAGCAGCGCTCCAAGAGCTTCGGGGGGCTCCCGCTCCCCCTGACCAGACTCTCCCCTGGCTTGTCCGAGTCTTGCGGAGGTGGAAACAACAACTCAGTCACCAGCATTGTGCCTGTGTCCGGCTCACCTCATGCCCAGGCCCGCCGCGCCCACAGCGAGCCCATCTCAGCCGGCGATGGGTTCCCCGGCCGTCTGCCAGTGCCGGACTCGCCCCCGGCCACTGTGCGGGAATGCATGACCTGCTTTGAAAGCAAAGTGACGGCTGCCTTGGTGCCATGTGGCCATAACCTCTTCTGCATGGAGTGTGCCATCCGAATCTGTGAGCTCAACCACCCGGAGTGCCCTGTGTGCCACACCCAAGTATCACAGGCCATCCGAATATTCTCTTAAGAACCACATCAGTTTTTATCATTGGTTTTGTCAGTGTTTGTTCAATAATTATTTACTGTTATTATGATTATTATTATGATACACATTTTTTGTTTTTCAGAAAATTTACAAACAATCAAGCAGATATTTTAGAAGGCACTGCTTGCTTTACTAAAAAGTATAAGAAATATTTTTAAGTTTTTCTTTTATATATATATATATGCATATATATTTTATAAAAGTTTTGTTTATAAGAGAAGTATAGTACCTTGCATTTTCAGTTTTTTGACTGCTGCTGTTTTTCATTCATGAATCTCAGTGTAGGCAGAGGTAGACAGTAATGTGAACATTTTATTATTCAAAATTTTTATTTTACCATGAAGTGGGTTTATATGGAAGGAAGAAGATGATTGTGGAGGTACCCAATCTGCACCTGACTGACCCAGAAAGTCAATGTTGTTATTAGAAGGAGAAAAAACCGAATTTTCATTGCACCTTACAATCATCTTGGTCTAAAATAGGATTTCAATCATACCTTGGAATTTCGAGAGCTGATGTGAAGGTAGATTCAGCCTTTTACTTTTTACTGTGATTGTGGTCTGATATAATTGGTCCAAAATGATATTAATTTTAACAAAATGAAAACGTTAATAGATTGATCCAAGTCAAAGCCTTGTAATTTCTACAAGTAAAGAAAAGACGGCCCTCTTATTTCATACTTTACCTTAAAGTCTTATTCACCAGATTGATGTTAAAAGGAAATAGGACATGACATCATTTATTTATGGTAACTAGTAACATTTTATTGGCATCATCATTCACAGAGATAGATGAAAGTTGTATGAAGTATCAGCAACATTTTCTTTTCAGTAGCCATTGATTACACTTTGGTCACTGCAGTTTGTTGTAAAGATTCAGTAATGCTTGCTCCTCGTGGCACTTGAAAAGCATGTGGTTCCTCGGTTGGCTTAAAGCACTGATTTAATTTGTGAGGCCGAAAGCCTTGGAATTCATCCAGTTGGCTAGTTCTCCATGTCTGTCTCCCCAATAGACGTGTTTCAAAGCCACCTTAACCGCGCTTTATTGTCTCGTGTGGTCATTTGGCCACAGTCGCTGAACAATATAGGACACAGCAAGAGCCCCAGTCAACAAGCATTTCTCTGAGGTGTGCACCGTAAATAAAGAGGAGAATTAGAGTGTGGACAGAAGCCAAGTAGAACTGTAAAACGCTTCCTAAATCAGCAGCAGATTCAAATAGTTGACACTGTAAAATACAGAGTCCCAAATCAGTAATCTTCGCTCCACGTCCGCAATAATAACAGCATTATGTGCGAGCTCCGAGGGGCCAGCTGTCTGTCCCCCCCCCCCCCCTGTAATTAGTGAAGCTGTACAGGAGCAGGTGTTTCACGGCACACTGTAGCTGTGACCCCGAGTTGGAGGTCTCGTCTAGCCCCCTTTCTTTCTCTCCTTTCTTTGGGAGTGGCTTTTATGTCCCCTCGTGCTTACAGTTTGATCGTTTGCTTTCGAGGCCTTTCTGAGCGGGGCGTATTGTCCTCGCTCGGCAGCAGCGTGGGCCGCAGAGTGCTCGGACACGGCCCGGATCTACTCATTCATAATTAGGCAAATGGGTTGGTCCAGGTGCGGACCGTGTGGGGACTCTAGGGCTGTATGAGTGGTACGACAGGGTCCCGCAGTGAGCCCTTTACCGCCCCGCCCCACTGTTACAAGCACAGAAGGGGCAGGATGGTCTGGATGCAGCTGGGCGAATGGGACCCCCTCCTTCCACTCCCTCTTGCCCCTTCCTCCCCCCTTTCCTCTCCTTTTCTGCTGCTCTGAGCTATCCCTACTGAGGAGTAGGGGGCCTCTTTTGTCCCTAAGCACACACACACAACATCTGAAAGACACTAGCTGAATTTGGCAGCGCCAGTGAAATGAATGGAGGCTTAGGAGAGAAATAAATTATCTACAATTATCAGGGGATACCCCAGTTACCTGTTTTCAGTGTGATTTGCTGTTTACTTCTTCCAAATTATGAAAACGAACATACATAATGATTCCTCGATGTTCACACTGGGTGCAGTCAAAGCGCCTCCTTCACTCCTTGAAAGCACCGCCCCAAAATGTGGATGGGGTCCTGCAGATCGTGTCAGCACGCTACTATATGGGACATCCTGCAGCTGCCCCTTCACTTTGGACACCCGGGCTTCAGCCAGTGGCAGCCCCCCCCCCCCCGCCCCCCCTCCTCTCACTTTGAGCTTCCAGAATAAAATCAGACAATTGTAATTGACAGGAAAGCAGAGGAAACGCCCCATTTAACCAGCACTCATGCTGAATCAAATTACACACCCTCTGCGTCTGCCTTAGCCCCAGCCTGGGGATTTCAGAGGGCTAGAGAAGGGGGGGGGGGGGAGTAGGGATTAAAGCTGTTGAATGATAGGGGGGGGGATTCATTTTGGCTGAAGAAAGAGAGAAGTATGCTCTCCAAAATGTTTAACTGTGCAGATCTTGCCATTTTATTGACCATTCGAGTCCTGCTGCGAGTTTTCAGTGTTTGTCACTTGTGAGCCAGAGCTGATTACAGGGAGCATCTCTTGTGTTGTACAGGAGAACAATTCAACTCGGCTTCTGTCTCAAAATGATTGGCAATTACAGATTTTGTCTTCCACACATAGGCCCCTCCTTTTTTTGAAGACAAACATATAAAGCAGACCCCTCGCGTTACGTGTGGCCTGCAGGGAAAGCACCGTACTTTCTGAAAGTACTCTGAAATCTATCAGATGTAGAAATAATAGTTGTGATTTTTATGGATGGAGAAATTGCACAGTGGTTTGGCCGAAGCTTTCAGTGTGAAATTCAAGGCAGTATGACACTGTCCTCTGAACTTTAGTATTTTTGTTATTTTGATTTCTGCCTTAATATTTTTTATTAAAAGATTGCCATTGCTTTGGCATACAAGGTAGCAACTTTGGCCTTTGATAGTATCTTCCCCTAAAACAACTTTTAAAGTAATTATTTTTAGAGAAAAGAATGTGAAACTGCTCGGGTGGGGATTAGAGGGATTCAGGAAATTAGGCTCTTTAACACTTTACTTCAAATATAGAGTAAAGCACCTGATCACAAAAACATTGAATAATACCAAACCGACCACTGATGGTGAAATACATTTCATAGGATTTGAAAGACATGCACATAAGGATTCCCTATCATTTTTTGTATTATGGTGGTTCTTGTTATTCTTAATACTACAGTAGTACTAGTGGCTCTTTGGGAGAGCTCTCATCCATTTAGTCAATGCTGATGACTTGGTTGAGTTTTGCACTGGTTTAGTGAAGAGAGGGCTTTTTGGAGATTCTCCCTGTTTAGACGCTGTATAAGTTAATAAGTATTGTATTTTATGGGAAAGAACTCTATGTAAATACATTATGTGTACCAGTTATGAACATCCAGACAAAGGCCTGCTAAAAGTGAGGTTTGGATTATTTTTACAAGCTGAGGGTGTCATTGTCAATGTTTCAGCATAAAGAATTCCAATATGTCTCTGATTTTAGGGAGGGCAAATCTTTTATATATTCGTCCCATCATCCTTTTTGAGTATAATAGTATATTAGATGGATCCATACATTTAAGAAATATTATTTAAACTGATTAACTTAGTGTTTCATCCAAATATATAGATGGAAATTAACCAGACACTCCTATAAACTGTAATAACGAATATCCTTTATAAAGCCGCTGATGTATAAATCAAATCTCAAATGACAACTGGAATAAATAGTATGTGTAATGACCCCTGATGAATAAATCCGCTTCTATGTATATTAGGATGAAATGCAATAATAGGACTATACTGGGACAATAAACTGAAGAGCCTGCTTACTCAGTTCTTTAAATAATATTCTATCCAGAAATTGACCTTGATTATTAGGGAATAACGTTTCTGTATAATATCTGCTTACAATTCGTCATGGATAAATGCCAGTGTAGAAACAGAGATCTTATTCATAATTAGTAAAAGTTTCAGTATAAGTAATTGTTCTTTTTGTGTTTATCAGGGTCTTAAGTCATTTGATTGTTAATTAAAACAAAGGGCAGGTGAGACAAACTTAAGCATTGCTCCTTCTGAGATGATGAAACTGACATTTCTGTGACTTCGAGGAAATCTCACTGCGCTGTAAAAAGTGATCTTTCAAACAACCAGACCAGAGCATGAGCACCAGCGTCAGTCTTGTTTGTTAAAAAAAACAGGAGCTGGTGACTTTGCGTATGACAGACTGATGTCTCGAAGGCTTTGGTCAAAATGCAGCCGTGAGGAGAGGGTAAGACAACGTGATATCACCACGTGTTGTCCATGTGAACAGCTTGTATTCTTTACCCTCATTATCTAAAGTCACATACAGGGGCAGACGTGTTACTTATAGCAATCTTAAAATGATTTCTGTTTACATAGGAGTTTCTTTTTTATGGCTCTATTTTATACTAGTTTTGCACCTTTTCATTTGTATTTTTTTCTTTTATAAAAAGGTCAGACATAGCCAAAGAACAAAACACAAGGAGAGGACAAGTTATTCGTTAACTTATTTTAGAAACTTTATCAAATCAGGATTATTAAGAAATAATCTCATAGCTAGAATAACTCTGTTTACCCAAACGTCTTAGAGGCCAACTAAATCGATATCAGTGAAATGAAGGCATATCATGTTTCAGTGTTGTAAGATTAGTTTAATACTACAGAGGCGCCCGTAACAGACTCACTTCTCCCCAAAGAGATCAGCTTAAAGCACATCCTGGCACTTAAAAGTCCTGTGAGTAGTTTTCCATTGTCATGGTTAGGTTAGTGGGAGAAGCACAGTCATGGGAATGTCTTCATCTTTCTGGAAAACTTGCCTGATCTGGTGAATTTCAGATCACACAGGACATCATTTAATATTTCAAATGGAATTGTTATGACAATGACAAGCCATTGAGAATTCAGGCTGGATTCCTAATTGTTAAGACCCCCTAGTAAGGCGACGGTGAGAGAGTGAACACAATTGAATATCGTTTGGAGAGCCCTTTAACTGTATCCTTAAGTTTAACTGCATGTTAGTAAAAATAGGTAAGATTTATCAGAAACAAAGTTAAGATCACATAAATAATTCATCAGCCTGATACCTGAAGTGTATACACAGCTTTAAGACCTTAAAGTAAACATCGGTTTCAAATCATATATTTACCATGTAGTCTAACTAATTGATACATAAAGTTTAAGAATATGCTAAGGTGTAAGTTTCATTTGTCTAACTCACCCAGTATGAAATACTTTTTTAATTCAGTGGAGCAACGAAGGGGTGGGTGACTCAGTGACATTTGATTTGTTAAGTTCTTGTTAGTATTATTTACAATATTGTATTAAGCTTACTATTATAGTAATGGTAGAAAATGTTGATGTTTTTCTTCTCTTGATATGAAAAGGTCTTTATGCATTTATGTAGAATCCCTTTTAAGGAGTGATAGGAAATCCTTATTTTCAATGGATGCACTTAAGCAATTGTATCAACCTGTCTAAATCACATTGAGCAAGTAATGCATTTGAATGTAAAAAAATAATAAAAAGACCACTCAATGCACTCCGTACGCTTATCGTTTTATACGTTTCCAAGTGAGCTTTACGTTTTGGTTTGTTTTTTGGAAAGAATTTGCGATTTTCAACGTAGACTATATTTGAGTTCTTCCACATACATTTATAGAAAGTAACTTAAAATGAATAAAAAAAAAAAACATATGACAGTTTCTCAAATCTATTTTGCTAACATGGGTTATTATTTGGTAGAACGCAGAGGAAAAGAAGTCAGTATCTGGATGTTATTTATGAAAAGTACAAAAAGGAAGCAACATATTTATGAGTAACCTCAAGACATTTTGTTTTTTAATTAAGAATGACGAGAAGTTAATATATTTCTAAACACAGGGAGGTCAGTTTCTACCAAGTAAGTCAAATGAGAAAAGAAGTTTAGAAGTTTTATTTATGAAAGTTATGGAGGCTCGCCTTTTCCACATACTTCCTGCTAATGAAGTGAATGGAACGAGAGTTGCCCATAGCTGAAATTGTAACTTCAGACGTGCACTACTCTTAACATCGGTGCATTAACAATGGAATAATTACAGAAAATAATATAATATTTTTTAGAATTTGGAGATATTTTAGTCACAGAGCATCAATTTTGTGCCTCAATTATATATTTTTCCTGCATCAGCATTCTTTGTGCAGTGCTGCTTGCTATTACCCCCTCTCCCCTTCGACTAACCCCATGTTACTGACTGAAACGCATAACTCATTTCCTCTGTAATCTAAACTCGCTTTTACTTATCAAATGTTTAGAACATGTTACGACTGCAATGCTTGGAATGAATGACCCTCTGCCAATGGGCCACACACAATTTGTACACTTTCATTCGAACATTTTCTACATCTACTACTCGGTTCTGTGATCGGTGGGGACAGAGCTTTGAGGAGAGACTTTCCCTAATGTGTTATTTAGGTGAAATGTGCAAATCGAGCAGAGACATCCACGAGAGAACAGCGCACTGTGTAGTAGATCTACATATCTAGATGCACACGAATACACACAAACACACAGATAACATGTTCATTACCGTACTAGCTTGCATGTATGTTGTATGGTCACTTAGAAAGGAGAAATGGTGCAAGTCCTGCGTTATCCTTTAACATCAGTGCACTTGGGCTGTTTCTCCACTGTAGATTTTCATAGTTGGAGTCTCTTTGGAAACAGGAAAGTTGACCCAAGTTTGAAACCAGGCAAAGAGACTATTTCAGTCCCCACATCGAAGCTGGATTTTGTACTCTCAGTAACCTGTGAGTGATGAAAGAATGTCCGCACCTCATCTGAATTAACTTGAAGTTCCCAGTTTGTGTAGATACACCTAAAAAAACTTGACAAAAACACTACAATAGCACATTTTCTGCTGCATGTAAAGGATGGGGACTGAAGTGGCGCTTGCTGGTGAAACTTGCAACTTTTTCCAAAGAGGCCGATACAGTCTGACAGTTTGTCTTTGGTAGCGTTTCCACATTTTCCAGCACAGTAGAAGTGTTTCATACCGGTCTAATAGTGGTCGTAGTGCATTAGCTTTTGGGCCAGCATCAGCTGGCGCTAGTTTCTGGTTTCTCTGTGAACAGTAAAAGAGGGTTTGATAATGTGGCCCTCAGCGGCTGACCGTCAACTTTGATGGGTGGAAAAAAAAAAAGAAGTCTTTGAACTCTGTTACAGTATGCCATGTCGTTACACGGCATGTGATATTGCAGGTTTATTTGTTATAGCACATGTTTTTTTGTGAATTACATTTTTTGGAAACATTTTTATTATTATTATTATTGTATCTGCGCCATGTTAGTTCTGGTTCTTTGTTATTTTTCCAAGATTCAAGATGTATTGTAAATGTTTCTAATAAAACAAAAATGAAATGATCTCCAATTGATATCAATTGTGTTTCTTTGTTTAAAGAGGGCATTTGATTGTCTAAATTGTTCTTTTCACGATGATATGATATCTATATTTCCATCCTGATGGTCAGAGGATCTATTCATTTACAGTGGGAATTCATCATTAAATAAAAGACACATTAAGTCTGCTCTCTAGGAGATTCATTCATAAAAATGTCAGCTACTCGCAGCCTTTACCATTTACAAACATCTTAAAGAGACATGAGAAGAGGCAGGCTATAACAAATGAGATTTATTTATACATATGCAGTCCAAATATACATATTAGAATAAATGTTTAAAAAGCCCTAACCTACACCACCCAACAGAAGTGTGTTGTGGAAACACATAACCAGGATAAACACCATCTGTGTACACAACCTTTGGATTTAATTAAGCCCCTCCTAACACTACCATCCTTCCTCTCATCTATTAAACTATTAGAAACTAACAAACCCAGTCTTGGCTCCCGAATACAACCCCCGCCCCTCTACAGGAAATACAGAAAGTGAGTGAGGGCAGACCTCAGGGAGATCCCGGAGGGCAGGGTCCTGTTCCAGTTGCATACAGTGTAGAGAGAGATACAGAGGAGTAGGTAGCAGGCAGTGGAGGATTTCACTTACAATAAAACAAGCCATGTCGGGCACATCAGAGACCACAGGAGCAGGGGAGGGCTGAGTGCCCTCACTACCTCATCTCCTGAAACATTATCCCTCCATCCATCTATCTATCTATCCCAGCAAGAAGCAGAAGCACCAAAGGGTTGTCCACGCATTCAAACCATTTTTCATAACCTCTCCCACTACAGCCAAAAGGTTCGGGCAGGGCTGATAAAGTCAAAGGAAGAGCCAACAACGAGCCACTTAACCCGTTCACCAGTGATGCAGGCTTTGCACAGCGTTAACTCCCGAGTGTGATGGGAAGGCTGCAAGAGCATGACTCATCTGTAGACTACAACATGTGCGCAGAGCAGGAAAGCCTTCCAAAGCAAGATCAAAAGCAATCAAAAAGAAATGACATGTCACTGGTATGAAGGGATGTTATTGGCCTGGTGAAACACACATTGAAGCAACCAACTTTGACCAAATTCCAGTGTGTGCATTCAGTAAAAAAATGCCTTTAAGCATTTGCTCCTCTATTTGACAAGGAGTAGTCGCCCTTCTTCACACAAAGATATGATATAGCAGAAAAAAAGCAAGACAGTTTCCGTTGCTGCAAAGTGATCAGAATGGAAAAATCTAAACCAAATAGTGTTACATTGAAAACCCAACCAAGACCGTAATATAGTGTTCAATAAATATGGTAGATGACGTTCATTTCTAAGTATTAAACATTTAGGAAAATGGGAATGACTGTGGCGACAGGGGTTGCAGTTCAGTCTTTTTGATTTGGATTTTTATTGCCCTATATCCTGCTTGTGGAAAACTGAGAGAAAGCCTTTACTGGCTTGTAAATAGAGCTTTCAAAAAGACACAAAAAGGATCTCGTAATGTGTTACATTTTTCATTTGATAGTGAATCGGTTCTGATCATGTACCTCTTTCAGAAGCTTAATGCACTGGGTACAAGGCCTCACACTCGTTTCCTTTCCATTGATACTTTCCCTCCCACACCACACCCCTTGTCTAAACCTCTTTACTATCCCTTCATCACTGGTCCCCCCTCTTTATTCTTAAATCAGACAATAGACAAACCCAGTACAAGTGTCCTTGTAAATCACTACCTGTCTCTCCCTGTCCGTCTGTCTGTCTATGTCATGTCTCATTGCCTGGAGGTGAAGGAGGAGGTCAGTGGTAGGGTCTCAGTTGCTCTGGCAGCAGACGCCCTTACTGGAAGAGTTTTGGGTGGGCTCGACCGTGATGGGCACTACGTTGGAGGCCGGTGAGAAGTCTGAGTCGGTTCGCCCTGACATCTGCCTTTGTGACACGATGTTGTAGATGGCTGTGATGGAGAGAAGAGTGCAAGAGAATGAGTCATGTGTACATGGCTGTAAATCCAGCCAACAGAGGGACATATTGCGATAAAGGCAAACAGCATGGCAAAACGGAGCAACAACTGTTCTATCCAGACTCCTGGCAGAATTGGAGGATTCTTTCCATCCTAAACTGGCATCGTTATGTCATGTGGCAGAAAAAGAAAAAAAAAAGTCTAATTTCAGGAATTGCCCGATGCTGCGATCTGCAATACAGTTTAAATCAAAATTGCAATGCTTAAATAAAGACTGTATGCTGTGGGGTCTGCTCCTGTGACCCTGCATGCTCATGCTTGTACACAAAAAACAATAAGGTTAAAGGTGGGGTATGTAAGTTTGAGAAACCGGCTCGAGATACACTTTTTGTTATATTCCATGGAATGCTCTTAACATCCCGATAGCAATGAATATCTGAAATGCTTTGACAAAAAATCCATAAAAAAATCATTTGTGGAAGCCGTATCTGCCCTATCTGTGCACAAACTTATCTCAGGCCCTCATTGGTCATGTGCGCGTTCGTGTGTGTTGGAGGAGGGGCTCTGTAAGGAAGTGGCAGATTTGTTCCGGCAGTGTATTTTCAAATTCTAGCGCACTCGAGCTGGTTTCTCCAAAATGACCTACCCCACCTTTAAATGTTTAAATGCAAAAATGAACTTAAGTTTGATTTCACTTTTTAACTAGCAACAGCCTTTATGTTGTTCATTTCCCTGAACTTTGTCCGAGATGCCATTTGGGTGGTCAGTTGATCAACCTGAGAGAGGAGAAGTGGACGGGTGCCAACAACCGTCTCGCTTCCTGTTGCAGACTCCCGCTTTAACTCCAAAGTACAGCCAGATGTGGAACAAAACTGTCTTGAAATAAAAACTGCTTGTGCGGCAGAAAGGTTTAAAGCAAAACAAGACTTCTGGCTGACTGTGATGTGACACGTCAGGTGGTGAAGGTATGAGTCATTACTACGGGCCCCACACAGCCCCAGCTGCTGCACCTATATAATCCAGCAGGAAGACCCCCTCTGATCCACGATGTGTCGGCTGCTGATACACACGAGACATCTTCCCTGCCCCACTGGGCCTTAAGTTCAGCTTTTAATGCTGCACTGCTAACTTCCTCTTGTCTACCCCTAATGAGCTAATTAGCTACATTAGCTCAATGAGGATTAATGGTTTGAAGTTTTTATGAATTCGAAATGAGTGATAAAGTGGGCAGAATGTCTCAAAGGGCTCGAGCAGAGGTGTCTGGGGATTGAGCATGTTTCAGAAACAGAATACAAACATACAAAGCGGCGCATACTTGCAGAATGATAGCCCCTGGAGCAATTGAAGTGGAAGTTGGATTGCCCCTTTAGGCACTCCAGGGGTTGTCGCTACAATTGCTTTTTCCTCCATGCCACCAAATCTCCAACATCAAATGCACTTATTAGCGTGGCTTTATCCCTCCTGAGGACAATGCTCAAAGACATTGACTTGAGAAACGTATCTATGGACCAGCATAGGAATGTCCTTTTTGAAAAGATCCATTTGGTGCAGTAGGTTAAAGTGGATTTGTGACCACAAACAAAAAACACTACTCGTTGTTGATAATTGAACAACTACATAGCCGCTCTCCCCAGGCCGATCGGCTAAGTTGTCTTTCTTTGTTTCAAATGACTTCTATACACCTCAGAAAAGATGAAAGTGGTGTTCTCGCCACAGACTGCTGCACATCAGTGAGGCGCACAGACAACTGATAAGATGGCTTTTGCTGCCATCTAGTGGCAGAGGATTGGTGTTGTTATGTAAAGGATCGCAGTCTGGATTGAAATGAATCTCTTTCAGACAAATCACCATTATATGCAGAGCATTATTAGTAGATGTTCTGAGGAACTTCAGACAGCAGTGCCCTTCAGGCTTCAGGATCAAGAAAAAAAACTCTTAACATTTCATGTAAACACTAAAAATGAGCAAGAATTAAACTCACCTGTGAGAATTGTCTGGAAAGCCAGCTCCACATTAGATGAGTCTAATGCTGACGTCTCCAGGAAGGACAAGCCATGCTTCTCTGTAAAACAAACATGCACATAGTGTTGTGAGTCTGCATTATTTTTTACTTTCAAATCTACCACTGAGTTGAGGTGTTACTGGCATTCACTGGGCACTGATTCAAGGATTGATTTCTGCTGCATAATCTGCTCACTCCAGGGTTCTGCCTAGAAATTCACTCATTTCAACTGCTCCCGTTTGATTGAAAAATATAAAACTGTTTTGTAATTATAAAAAAATCGAATGGTTTGTGTGACAACTGACTGGTCTGCTGTGTAAAGCATGCTTACACTCTGAGGAAATGCAATGATGTAAAACACAATATGAAGGAGTATAGAATATAATGGTTTACATTGCAATCACATAAACACCTTTTTAAAGCAAATCAAAGTCGAAAACAGTTTGTTAATTAACATTAACTAATTATTGAAACTGGATTACCAAACACTTTGCATGACGTGTCCACCACATCATCTGCATGTAAATTAGCCATCAGTGAGTCCATTCGTGGTACGGACAAAAAAAATCAGCTCAAACAGAAGGCACTGACAAGTACATATATTCATTTATCTAACAATGAATTCCTCTACACAGGATCAACGGGGCTCATGTATTTGACATTCTTACAGGCAGTCCTTGCAAGAGCCACTTACCAGTCGAATTAGGTGCAACAGTGAATCACACACAGACTCAAGGTCAAGAGTAAACACCTGGCCCAAATTCTTTAAAATAATAGTGTGTCAGGGTCAAAAAGGTTTCCCAAATGATACTGCGAGCCTGGCTGTAACAAATAAACCGGTTTCCAAAAACAAAGCCCTGAAATTCTGAAAGGGCCAGGATAAATAGACATTTTCATTCATTTGAATGAAGTAGTTTGACCTCATGTTTTGCTTTCTTCAACATTCAAGCCAAGGACATTTTGTATGCATATTTCTAAATATGCAAAAACATCGTCACAGTGCAAACATTTCTAACATGAGTGTTACCTCTGGGAATGATCACACTAGACTGTATTAAAAAAAACAGTACAACCCAAACTAAAAGGAAGCGTATGTATAAGCACTCATTTACTGATCAACACACGTACTTAAAAAAGGAACATTTCACACATTTCGACAAGCAGAGGGAATTGCATCTTATCATGTACGAGCGGCTTGTGCTAGAGGTAGTAAACATTAACGCTGTCCTCCTTGGTTGAGCACTAACAGCTAGCTCAGGTTAGCCTCTCGTCCATGATTACATGCCCCTACATTCAAGAGAAAGCAGAACTTTCTACAGCATATATTGCCAACACTTGATAAAAAAGCACTACGGGTAAGAGGAAAGAAATGTTTTTTTGTATTTTGGGTGTACTGTCCCTTTAAAAAGGACCTAATTAAGGCAGCTGGGGGTTAGTCCACCTATGATCATTACCACAGCTCTAACCTGACAATTATCTATTGAGGCAGAGTCCTCACACTTCATCGGAACAACACACAAAAAAACAAACACACAAACACATGGACACACGAACACACAAACACACGAACACACAAACACACAAACACACAAACACACAAACACACAAACACACAAACACACAGACACACGAACACACAAACACACAAACACACAAACACACGAACACACAAACACACGAACACACAAACACACAAACACACAAACACACAAACACACAAACACACGAACACACAAACACACAAACACACAAACACACAAACACACAAACACACGAACACACAGACACACGAACACACAAACACACAAACACACGAACACACAGACACACGAACACACAGACACACGAACACACAAACACACAAACACACAAACAATACCTGCCAGGGCCTTGGCCTCCTCGGTTGGCACCGCCCTGAGGTGGCGGAGATCACTTTTGTTGCCCACCAGCATGATGACTATGTTGCTGTCTGCATGGTCCTGCAGCTCCTTCAGCCAACGCTCAGCATTTTCATACGTCAGGTGCTTGGCAATGTCATAAACCAAGAGAGCTCCAACTGCTCCACGGTAGTACCTGGACAATGCAAGAGGAGTTCAACTTCATATCAATTGGAAAAGAAAACGTCTTCTTGTCCCAGCCTGCAGTACGGCTAAAAACACTGCAGACAACATCGCAAAAGTGAACGTTGACTTGTGAACATGACTTATATTATTTAAGTCTGGTGGAGACTTGCTTGTCTGCTTCCTCAATGACTGTGGGTGTTTAATACGGTAGGCTGGTTAGTACATTAGCATAGACAACTTAGAAAAGTTACACATTTTGGGACGGGAACTAGATTGATATGAGGAAGCTGTGATTAACCAAACACTTCCTGTTTCAAAACAAAACGCTGCTATTATTGTAGTGTTAATCACTTCATCTCTTTCTTACTATTTAATGAGCGTTGATTCTAAATTCATTTCATAGATGGAGGAGGACTCTTGAATGGACGTTTATAACCCTTAACCTACAACCCCAGCCATTCGTAATGCAGCCACACGTGACTGTGAAGAACACTTTTTCCGGAAACAAGGGCACAATGCTTATGCGTGAGGAAGCAAAAGAGGTACTTAAAGTTCCTGTGCTTCACATGCATGTACAACAAGAACATGCTTCTTGTATCCGGTGCTTAAAGAGCTGTGTTTGTCTTCATGTATGTGAGATTCAATTGATAAAAAGTGCCATTATTTTCTTCAAGTGAGCACGTACTTGTGTGAAGTGGGTATTTCAAGGCTTTTATACGTGCATAGCTACAGTGTAGTTATGACGACGAAAATCTTAGGTCACAGGCTGCCTATATGTGGACGTCTTGTGTGTAATGGTGCTTCAACAAAGTAAGGGTTTAATGACGTAATGTACTCACGCAGAAGTGATAGCTCGGTACCGCTCCTGTCCGGCTGTGTCCCAGATCTGAGCCTTGATGGTCTTGCCTTCTACCTGGATGCTGCGCGTGGCAAACTCCACCCCGATGGTGCTCTTGCTCTCAAGGCTGAACTCATTGCGGGTGAATCGGGACAGCAGGTTACTCTTCCCTACACCTGAATCTCCAATCAGCACCACTACAGGGGGAATGGGTTTTGGACAGAGAAAGAGGAACAATCATCATCAGCACACGGTGCATTGTGGACTCAACCTGACAATACAAGTTGTTTAATGGGAAAACTCTTTGGACTGATTGGTACAAAACAATACTTCATGGTTAAAGCTGGAACAGCAACTTTGTGGTAGACCTTTGAGGTAACAGCTCATTCAAACAGAGAGAAGTTACACTGGACAATGTGGGTTGACTTGTTTGAATTCTATTTGATTTTCCTTGTGATTAAATCGCCTCTCTCGTCAGTGAGATGCGTGTGGCTCACAGCCGAGGTGGAGCAGAAACTCAGGGGACTCCCACTGAGTATTTAAAATAAACCACCTGCTCTTTTCAGGAAGTACCCTCAGAATGAGGAAAGGTGAAAACGGTGATTCGCTGCAGATTTGACCAATCCCACGTGATTCAGATATGACAGTATTTGACTGTAATCGCGTTCAAACAAGATGTATTAGAGCACTTGAAATAACTCAAACATATTTGACCTACACAACACATCAATATATATGTAGAAGTAAGGTGGTCCTGCTGTTTCAGAGTTTGTTTATAATAAAAATTATCTAAATGTTTGTACTAAACCTACTCCCATCCACAAAGCTAAATTGCCTAAGTTAATACAGCCACCTTTTTCTAATTCCCCCTAAGCATACAAATCAATAAACTGCTTCTAAATTCCCTCAGGACGCTTAAACTTAAAAAAAAAAAAAAGACCTTGCTTTGGTTAAAAAGCAGTTATTACTGACATGGGGTGAAAGAGGTCAATGACTCAATGTACACGGGAGTATTCTTTAAATGGTGTGGACTCATCTATTGGATCCCCACCTAAAATGTAGGCCTAATTAAACGGGCATTATTAGGGTGAGTGTTAGTTAGATAACTACTTCTGCAACTGTCAGGTGAGTCAGTGTGTCAAAAGGAACCAGCGACACCCCATCTCACCACCCGGCTATTATGAAATAGGAACTTGTTATGGAATGTTGTAACTGCATTAACACACCGACCACTGTGTCTACACTTCGAGTTTAAGCAACACTTCTTATTATTAAAGCAACGTATGTGTTAAAGGTTGTCTCTGTGGTACTATGGTGTAACAGGCACAAGTAGAAACCTGTTCACATTAAGGGCTGGCGTATTTAGTCTTTGAGATAATCAGTCTGTATCAGTAAATATGCCTAAGCTACAGTATGGGGGCGAACTGTACTGAAAGTGTGGCTCTCCTATAAGACTGCAGAGGCAACATTGCCATTCTCCATTTCATCAAGGACAAAAGATTTGGGGCGGTGGACGAAAATGATTTCTAGGTAATTTGCCATCAGACAGGTAATATCATGGCTACATTTCACACCCATTCACTCCCCATTGTTGGGTGTGAATTCTTCAGCTGAAGAGATATGACATCTCTGTACAACTGCACCCAGTGATGTGGCCTAACCTACAACTGTCTGAAGGATGGGTTGAAGAACGTCTGTTCAGTTGGATTAATTGAAATATAGATATCTCCTGAACCTCTGTAGATGAAATCAAAGATAACCATTTAAGGTCCAATTTCATGTTTCAATGCATTCTGAAGAAAAGCAGTGTATAATGCAGGATGGAGCGCGCAATCCTAAAATACTATACTATCCATGAAAGTAGGATTTTCTAAGTTCCAATTTTACCGCATTTAAAAAATTCATTTAAAATGTATTATGTATATCTATGTAAAATAGCAGATGGCTTGAGTTGGGTAGACATATTTGGTTTTAAACTAAAAATAATAATTAGGGAGAAGGAAGGAAACAATAATTTAAAAAACAAAGCGATTACATATGGAGTCATTTTTCATGCAGAAATAAAGAGAAGACTTATTTAGACTCCCAGGTATTGAGACTTCCTGTTTTATACCATGTTTAACAGGATATATCTGGATTGACAAAACAAGACATTTACCCACTATCGAGGCTCAAACACGTCACTGAAATGAACAAGAGCAGAACAAAGACAAGAGGAATGCCTCAGCAGGACAGAGGGATGCGTGCCTGCGCTGATGTCTCGATCAGTAGGGAAAGGTTTATGTGACTCACCAACAGCTCACCCAGCTTGACTCATGCTATCTAACAGCGAGCGACAAAAGATTGGTTGTAGGAACAAAGGAGAGACTTCCATAACGTTAGCACTTTCCTGGTTTAAGCATTAGCCTGAAGGGCGGCCAATACCTTATCGTGCCCTTGCACTGCAGCACATGATTGAGATACATTTGGTCACCGGAAGTAATGTTATTTTATCTGAGACGGAGTGAGTAAATCTCATCTTCGCTATGCTCAGGGACAGAACTTCTCTGTGGCGACACACAACCCACACATACACACACACAGGTAATTCCAGTTTGACATGCTTGTTTGGTGTTCTATATTTGAACAGAACAAGAGCACTTCATTTCCCCTTTGCTTGTGACAAGGTACATCTATGAACTGTTTGTACTAGATATCATCAATGTGGGAACAATGACCACCCCCCCACCCACTGTATACAGTTACAGTATAATTTACACAATATGACACTTTATAGAAGAATGGTTATGCATAATATCAAGATTGTTAAAAGATATCTAGTCACCTAAAACTTCCCGATATCTATAAAAGAGACTGTAAATGTTTGTTAGAGCACATTGATACAAGTATTAGAGTTACTTTAGACCAAGCAAGCAAAGTGTGGTTGGTTAGTTGTGCCTTGTGTTTCCATTGTGAAGTGTATTTTTCTAAAAGTTACTAAGAAAACGCATGAAACATATCTGTCAATCTTAATATTTAATTATTTAAGGTGGTGCAACAATTGGAGCAGGTAGCAGATGTTGTTGACAGAAAGAGGACGGTTTGTCCAAGTGACAAAACCTGAATGTAGATTATAATAACAAGTATAACTTGAAGTCCTCAGGCCTCACACTAATGGACCAAACAAAATTCATTCAATCAATCAATAAGAAAGTCGTGATGGAGGGTGCTTTGATTCGTCTGTCCTGACTCCTGCCACAGATTATGACCCCCTTGTTGACCATTAGCGCATCCTAACATGATTGCATAATCGGCCTGCAAGATGACGACCCTACTGCAGATGCTGCTTAATAAATAAGCGTACTTATAAACTGCCTTTATGTTGTAACACTATGGTTCAACGGCCGTCGTAATGTATGTCTTCAGCCACTGTCGTAATGTATGTCTTCAGCCAAAGGAAAAGCTAACAGCAGGTGCCTTTGTGTCTCGGTCTTATGTCGTATTACACCTTGTTGTTAGGCATGCGGGTTAAAACACATCCAACTACTCGGCATCAAATGACAGTAGCTCACAGGTGAATGCTTGATGTCGAAGTTTAGCTAACTTAGCTTTAAATAAAACAGCTACTCACCTTTAAAAAGATAGTCGTATTCATCTTCTCTGTTTGTCATAGCTTCTTTTCTTTCGGCGCCTCTACGTATTTAACTCGAAGTCGAACAAACTTCTGGTGTATCTCAGCTCCGTCACCGACAGACCACCGTCACGGCTCTAACGTTTGTTAGCCTCACACGGAAGACGGTTAACTCTCACTCAGACGACACAACCGCTAAAAAACTGTATAAGTACAAGAACGTAACACTATTGTTGTTATCAAGCATACAAACAACCAACAGCAACTAGTACCTGAAAAAGTTTCTACTCGTCTTCCTCACCCTGTGTCACTTGCCATTACCGAGGCTGCGACGTAACGTCAGTTTCTTAGTCCCGCCTCTGGCTCGCTCCTAATGGTCAATAGCTGATCGACACCTGTCACTAACTTCTTTGTGATTGGTTCTTCGTGCTGTCGGTCATCATTTGGCTGCTGTTCGTTTACAAGGATGACGTATGCGGCCCCAAGCCTCAACAGGTAATATCAAGCTTCAGGTTAATTAGCAGCAGCAACAGCAGCAAAGCCCATCTGGCAAACAGTGGTATCACAAATATCTCTTTGTAACACGTGTCACTGCAGTATGTAAGTACAGATGCAATGTGGATTTAAAGCATTGCCTGTTGTTATGTGTAAATGGAAATAAATTGCTAATAAATATGTGTTTTAACTGATTACATGATGGTGTACATGCTTTGTAAGATTGGTCTATGTATTACTGCTTCGGGGTTCAGAGATCCCAGTTGTAAAACATTGTTTACTGTGTTTTCTTTTTCCTATCCCCAACCCCATTTATATATCCTATTGACTGTGTATTTTAATGCAGGCCATTCCAATAAATATTATGTGTCTGAAGCATCCATTAGCCTAGTTTTCATCTGTATTTGCTAGAGAGGTGTGAAGTTGGAAGCGTAAATATGCCTAAAAATTAAGAAAAATACATTTGAAGCACTAATCTTTAAGCATGTCAATTACAGTACATGCAAACTATTTCCTGGTTCCACCTTTTCAATTGTGAGGATTTTATGTCTTTCTTTGTTAAAGTCTACTTGATACTAACAGATTGTCTGCGGGTTTTGGACTATTAGTAAGGATGATTCAAATGCTATTATTTTAAACTGACGTACCTTTAAACATTATTAGCCAATATACACTACACGTTTGAGTGTTTGTTTACGTTTGAATGTAAGATGCAGATTCATTAACTATATATGCATGAAATAGCTTTTTGAATTAAAGTGAATAATATGAAATAGTCTACCCAAAAATTGTACATTGTTGGACAGTTTCCGGTATTTCCCACATTTTCTATTTGGTAGATTGGGAACCTCTCTGCAAAGGCTTGCAGCATTTAATGAGTCACTGTGTAAACTTATCAATAAAAAAGTATTTCACAGCAAATTGTACACACTTTTTTAATGTTGTGGTGCTGAGGGAGGAATATTTGTATTTATCTTATCAGATATGGATAACACAGTGATCCTACGTTTGATAAAAGACCTCATCATATTGGTTCAACTCCTGTTCCCTGTGTGTCTTATCAGATGAATCCACTCATTCCTATACAAATAGTTTAACTGTAACATTTGCAGCAGAAAGGAAACCCACTTTGCACTCATTAAATACATGCATCAACATTCTGGCAGAGTTTATCAACATTAATTGGGCCAGTTAATTATCGCAGCACAGTCAGAGGAAAAATAAATATCAAGCTTGAAAAGGTTACTTACCCCTGACCCAATCTGTCAAACGCAGATGCTACTGTGCGTCTTAATTCATTTTTAATTTGAACATCTTTGCATTTTAATATGTTGGAGTCTACAGCATTTATAAACCTCATTATGGAGTTCCTTTAAGGTTATGAACCTCTGCTGCAGCCAAACATTTCATGTACAACTGTTTAAAAAGGGCCTGGATTAGAACATGACAATGGCCAAGCATTGAAAACTACAATTTCACTTGAATTAAATCATGTAGTCAATTGTAAGTATTTGATAATTACTTGAATTTTAAGGGCCTCAATTACAACATAAACTTTAATTGTTACAGTAAAAAAAAAAGCACATGCATTACTTGTAAATCTAACAATTGATCTGTTTTAGTGTTTCCAGTAACTCATTACACCGTGATAGTGAGCCAATATGCTTAATATCATGACTAAAGCAAAATGGATTTCAGCTTCATCCTAATTATTTATTATTCAAACATATCAAAATGTCTTCTGGAAAAACACCTTTCTCTTATTATCAGACACAAATAACACACAGTAGTCCAGCTGACTTTATAAATTATTTATTTCTCAACATTCTCATCCTTAATCATAAGCTCAAGCACACACACAGCAGTGACAGCAAGCCTTTTTTTTGCTTGTGAAGGTTCCTGACGGATTGAAATGACCTGGAAATGGCAGCAGTGATAAGAGCTGGTCGAATTCCCTAAATGTTAAGTAAAGGTGCTTCAACGCTTCCTATCTTATTTACCTTAGCAGAGAGTACACTGGACCATTCTTTACCAAAGGCACAGAGATAACGCTGTCCCAAGACTAATAGTATCACCAACCAATAAACATAAAACAGTCATGAGTCATTAACATTTACAAATACCATTATGTATTTGGGTTTCTCCAATTCTGTGCATGGATTATATACAAATATAATCTTGCAGGTAACATGGTTAAGTGTTTTACTTTTGACCTTTGCTCAATAGTCAGCAGAGACTCTTCAAGGATTGATGTTGGTCTCCATTATACTGTCATTTACAATCATCTTTTGAATACATCATACAGCCTGTAAAACATGTAAATCAGTCATTTCAAAGCACCGTCTCTTAAGCCAGGACCATTCATTTAGGCACCCGCAGATGCCGTTTCCCTGCCTCTCATTGAGATTTTGTACAGGTTTGTGGCTGAAGGTCACCCGCCCTGAGGCCCCTTGGCTCCTGGAGGACATTGTGGTCAGATGTTCCTGCAGCAGGGCTTCTTGTCCTCTGTGTTTTCTTTTACGGAGCTGTTCAAGGACACTGCACTGATGGAGCCCCGGACCACTTCTTTACTGCTCACCTTCCTGTGAATCTCTGTGGTAGAAAAAGTATAGGTATTATACATTTACATTAGGCTAGAATATAAATATGGTGCAGTGTTCCTAAGCTTTGAGAGGAAAGATAGTCATATGATAATACTATAAAAAAAAAAGCCAGACCTTCAGGATCCTAGAAAAGTTGATTGGTAAAAGTTATCAATTACCAACATCAAATTGTTTCTACCTAAGGCAGTGACTCATCTGGCTGCCATGGGACCACCAAATGTAATTTCATCTTCAACCTTCTAGACCTAGACCTTCTTCCAACCTACTTGAGCTGAGAATATGTAGGTATTCATCCAAGGTTACATTCAAGCTCATAGGGAGAGCCCTATTCTGGCATGTTGGAGAAAAAATGTGCATCCAGTTCTTCATTTACATATCTTAGGTGGGTCAAGAGAGAGAGGGAAATACATTCAAGGTAGAATAATAAGCCTCACTTTGTCCTTCTGCAGATCCGGACATGAACCACACATGTGTGTAACAGCTTTTAAGTGGGAAAAAGTGAAATACTTGAAGCAAAATTACCTTGTAGGACATTGTTGAATGCTTCCTCCACGTTAGTTGACTCCAATGCAGACGTCTCCAGATACAAAAGACCATTCTTTTCTAGATAGCACAAATAAGCAGTGTCAGTTAGTCATTGTCGTTTTCTATCTAGTGTCCCAAAACCACAACATTTCACTGTTGATCTTTTAATATATTATCTTCAAATAAATGGGGGATTTTGGGGTCATCACTGGTCCTCTCTCTTTATTTACAATTAAGAATCAACAAAAGGGGAATTTAGAGTCACCGATGTGAACTTGACTTGAGTCCCATTGACAACTTGCACAGATTGATGAGCAGACACATTTACATTCTCTAGAATCAAAATACATTTAGTTTCCAATAGCTAATTATGAACAATGAACATAAAAATACAATCCAGTGAATTTCATCACAGAGGTAACACTTTTTACCGGCATAGTCTTTAGCCTCGTCGATGGGCACAGATCTCTCTGAATCCAGGTCAGTCTTGTTGCCCACCAGCATGACCACAATGTGGGGGTCAGCGTGGTCATACAGCTCCTTTAGCCAGCGCTCCACGCTCTCATAGGTGAGGTGTTTGGTGATGTCGTAGACCAGCAGGGCTCCAACAGCTCCTCTGTAATACCTGATCAGAGGAGATCGACTTTACAGATACTCCTCATGGGACATTTGATATGTTTATTAGAAGCAGCATTAGCGAGGCAGAGGCAGGCAGATCTTGCAGCTTAAATAGAGCGGCAGATTTAGGAGAATGTGTTTGGTTGGTTGTAAGAGGGACGAGGCGCGTCACGTGTTAATGTATCATTGGTGCTCGAGTTGACTGCCTGACCTAGCTTGCAGGCTTCGCCCCATTTATGTCTGTTATGCTACATTTAGAGACAGCGTGGCTGCTTGTATAGTTAAATGAAGCTATGTTAACATATTTAGTTATTCATTTGGTGTCAGGATTTTGGCCAACTAATGAAATCAATCCAAACATTTGTAGTCATTGCAGCTCTGTTTTTGGTCTCCACCAACTTCTGAAGCAAATTCAGCTCTATCAAAATATTGATAATGGAAAATGTAAGCATAGTTCTTTCTTCACTAAGAAGAGTAATTTCTTCTGCTGTCAACTTAAAATATGTAATGACTGACGATTGCTCTAAAGTCATGAACCAATCAAATACTTTCTTTACAATTACATTTCTGATCCCTTATTCCAGCAATATAATTAATTCTGCTTAAATAGGTTGTAGCTGCTTGTTACAGCACAAATGGGAAATTCCATGGGAGTGAGAATTTGAGCACTGGAATAAGTCGGCAAGTAATTACTCCAAAAAGCCAAGCTGTCAGAAAAGAGCTAATCCGGCAGCGTAGCATATCCTCCGATTTTCCATGTCTTAACAGAATTGACTATTGTTTTGAAACCAGATTCCACACTGTTAATCCTTCTAGTTTAATTAAAACAAATAGTGAATCTGGAGCACACTCACATAGAGCAAAGACCCGCTCTGGGCTAAGTATTTAAATAAAGGTCTCTGCCCTAACCAGTTCAATTTTTGGACACAATTGTGCCTGTTGGGAACTGACAGAAGACCTTTATATATACAGTCTGTGCAGGAGACAGGAATGTGCAGGCTGTTTTTCAGGAAATGTATGAGGAAATTAAAGCTCAATACCTGTTCTTACGTGTGTATTGGCCATTAACAGCACCACCTTAGGATGCAGACATACAGGTTGCACAACAACTGTGGAGCAAGAAAGCAACTGAAAATGTTGATCTAAAAAAACACAACTGCTTTGAATATCTGTAGGCTTGGTTCTAAAGAGGGAGCCAATGCAGGCTGTGGCGCAGTGGACTAGTGCGTTGGTGTTCGTATCAGGGGAGGACAGGTTCAAACCCATTGCAGTCAGCATGTCGCTGGGCAAGACACTTCACCCCAAATTGCTCCTGTGGGGATTGCCCACAGTATTGAGTATGTAAGTCACTTTGGATAAAAGCGTCTAACAAGTAACATGTAATGTAATGAAAAGAAGTGCAATTTTCAAAGCAGTACATCTGCTAGCATAACGTATATGTATGCTAATTTAGTAATGACTAAACCTGTAAGGGAAATGCATAGGCTATATGATGTTACTGAAAGTTGCGTTATAAAAACATTTAGGCTTAGTTACTCCCTGTTGCATTAGCCTATTGTTTCCAATAATGAATTAAGCAGTGGTGCAAAAACCAGTTTGCCAATGATGACTGTGGCTATACTGAGTCTAGCGGTTTCCCTTCAGTCTTTAAGCCAAGCTAACATAAACTAACTGGGTATAGCTTCAGATTAAATGTTGTCTCTCTACAGTACCTGTTTGCCACACAGCCTAAATGGGGCATACAGGCACTGTGTACTACATATTAATGCTGCTAATATAAGAATTGTGTGCTTTTATAATATATGCAATTATCATTATTATAAGTATTTACTTCGTTGTTATCTTTCGTGTGTGGTTTTATTACATCTTTAGAATTAATCATTTTTGTCATTTTGAAAACTCAAAAATGAAATATTAAAAAAACCATGAATGCAGCTAGATATCATTGTTAATTACACAAATATGTTAATGACTTTACTGACATGAAATATCCTGAAATAATACAACCACAAGACGTGTTACAGCATAAATAAAGGGCTATCGGACTCATATTTGGGCAACAATACACAGACATGATGATATTTGTAATAATAAAAAACTATTATCTACAGTGTGTGTGTGTGGAGGAGTAAACATGTATACACTAATGGATCTATGAGAGCTGTGAGGGTCTTGACACTCACGCAGAAGTGATGGCACGGTATCGCTCCAGCCCGGCCGTGTCCCAGATCTGGGCCTTGATGGTGAAGCCGCTGAGCTGGACGGTGCGCGTGCTGAACTCCACCCCGATGGTTGTTCGGCTGTCATGGTTGAACTCGTTTTTGGTGAAGCGGGACAGCAGATTGCTCTTTCCTACACCAGATTCTCCTATTAGAACCACTGCGGAGGACAGAAAACAGAGAACACAGAGTGAACACAAGTTTTTTCCTTTTGAGATATTTGGGTTTGATAAGAGATATAAGATACTTTTGTGCAGCCCGGTTTGGGAAATGATATTCGCACAGCAGCATGTCCACAAGTATTACACATTCAAATGTACAAATAAACCAAACAGATACATACTGCATGTCAACAGTGAAATATGTATACCTCCTAGAGTATCTCTATTGAATAGTTTGGTTGTTGCATACCAAACCTTGTATTTCTTGGATAGAAGTTTTTCCAGCTCCTCCTTTACAGTCTTTTAGGCGTGCCTTTTTTTGTTGTTCCATAAATCTTAATTATTACCTGTCTAAGACAAGTCCTATTTAATACAAATAAAAAATAGCACCACACCCTCATTGTAAATAGGTTAATGGTTTTAAGCATGCAGCGCAAATAATGCAATGAGAAGGCATGTTGAGTAAAGTACTGGAGAACAATGTGGTTTGTTGGCCTGAAAGAGACTACACCAGATTATTGATTGGTGAGGAGATAACCGAGGATCATGTGGGGCTGTAGGCTATCCCAGCATGCATTGGTGAGATGCCAAATTCTAAAATATGGTGAATCTTTTTTGGTTTATCTTTTTATTTTCACACTAAAGAGTGAAGATGCCAAGTAAAGGAAGGAGAGTACAAGCCAAATTAAAACCTTCACTCATTGGGGCAGAGATGTGGATTTTACAATCGATATTTGGAAGATTTCATGTAGTTTTCTTTCACCAGGGATGTCTGCATTTGCCTGTAATTTCCTTTAAGTTGGCTAAGAGTATAATTGAAGCTGTGCAGCACAACTATCAGTCATGCATCACTCGTGGTGTGAGTTACTGATGTTTTAGAAAGCTATTTTAGCAAAACATTTATGAACTTTCCTAAAGGGGGAGGACATACTTCCCTCTCGGAAAGACTGAAAACTTTTAAGGTAAAAACCTCTCACAAGTAAACCTTTGTTTCAGGAAATAAAACAGTCTCTGAGTGTAAGGTGATTCCAAATCAGGAAGAACAAGTTTTGCTGCCACTGCCTTTTATCTTGGTCAGAAGAACCGACCTACTGGGCAAAAAGGACGGGAAATAACACAGAAACCCCCTCTGTGCGTTTCAGTGACTAATGTTTGGGTTTCAGTTGCTAGTGGTTGACTCGAAAAGAAAAAAGGCTTGGCCTAATTGGCACAGAATGGGAGATTATGACCACACTGTGAACACATAGCACTGGGATCACTGCACAACTGAATAAGACACAGTCACAGCTTATTGCTCAGGGTGTGAGCTGATGAATTTAGAGATAATAATCCTACTTCTTGTGACATCTCGACAGCCATTAAGTATAGAGTTAGGGTTTGATGGGATTATGGAGACATTTTGGAAAATATGCTTTAAATTATTTTCAGAATAGTGATACCACTATCAATATGTTTGTACACTAAACATGTTGCTTAGCATAAATACGGGAAGCAGGGGGAAACAGCTAGTCCATCTCTGTCCAAAAGGTTCAAATAAGGTTTAACTGGGAGTTTTATGTCACAAGCTTTTGGAATTAAACAGGGCGAGGCTAGTTGTTTCAAGTGTTTAAGCTAAATTACACCACACATTGTCCTTTAATACAGATGAAACAAATAAGATATAACATGTTAATTAGTGAGCCACATTGGTGCTGGTAGGGGGATTTGTATTTAACCTAAGAGTGTTGATAATTGATTCTTACATATTCTGCACAAGAGTACATTTAGCTTTAGCCTTTTGTACTTTTACTTAATGATTTCAAATCCAGGCTCTTAGCAATGGATTATTTGCTCAAAAGGTTGTTTTACACAACCCAATCATGTTGCAAACACAAAACAAATATTGTAATGCTGTATTACTACTCTAAATGCGCTTATAAATCAATAGTCTTCAAAATATTTGTGTTTTTTTTCTCCTTTTCTGAGCTTGACAACAAAACGCCTAACTCAAAATTACAATAAATACATAGCCTTCTGACTATTGGTCTATCAGGACTAGTTATATATCATATCAATGAATGAAGTGATACTTCCAAAACATATTGCATTTATATTTTGTATCTGACTCGTTATAACTACTACTATACATCCTAGAAAAACAACATCCAATAGAATAATATCCATTTCAATGGATGGAGGATCTGAAATGGTTGTACATTCCCTGAATAAATGGCTGTTTGAGAGCAATCTTACACCAAGACCCATCATAATGTTTACATGCTTTGAAACACATTATCAGCCACACCATTTTTACTGATGAAGGTCATGTTATCTGAGGTAAAGTGCCAGAACAGTAACTTAATTGACCTAATAGTGAGACTGTCTTTTAACCGTGTTCCTTTCGAAAGTCCAAAAGGAACTTTGACTTCAACTTTCCAAGCCACCCTGAACTAACAATTCCTTAAAATAAACAACCTGTCACTAGTTTACTATTCACCTGTCAAACAACAACAGATACAAAAATATTTTCCTAACCACCTTCTGACTTGACTCGGCCTCAGTGCTTGATTTACAGTATGTCTAACCTGAAGTCTGCAATTGTGGCAAAGAATGTTTTACAAGTTGTTCTACTCTTGCTTGTTTAAGGTAATTGTTCTATCTGCAGCCAGACCACAACTGTTCTTTCTCTCAGCGGGTGAGGTGAGAAAGCTGCTCTCCCCCTCCTCTCCTCCACTACTCAGTAACTTCTTATGCAAACTATACCAACCACTGGTTTCTATGGCGATGCAGGACAAGAGGCCTTCAAGCCTGGTTTGTTGATTCTGAGAAAACTTGGAAGCACTTGATGCAACGCAGGGAGGATTAACCTTTCCTTTTGTTTTGATTTGAATGACCTGCAGGACAGGTAATGTAACAGAACTGCACTGAAGTCCTGGTGGAAATGTGATTAAGGAATAGAATCAACAACAAGGTTTCATGTCTCGACAATATTCACATATATTCAAGTGTTCAAAAATATTCATTATGGTATTGTTTCTTATCTTTTCTTTAGAAATGCCCAGTTATCTCATTATATACAAATGTTGAGTGGTTGGCAAAACTAAAAAACCTTTGCATAAAATAAACTCACTCCTGCATCGTCCTTACTGTATCACTGTCCCTTAACCTTTGTATAGGCTTACTTTTATTTACTGTTTTACAACTGCTTACATTGCTATGTTTATTACATCTGATTATGAATATGCACTTATTATCCATCTGTTTATATTATTTTATTTATTTGTCCATTACTGTGTCTGACACAAGATAATATGATTGTATATGCAATAGAGTTATATGTTTTTCGATTTATTTTAACTTCTGCCCTATATTTTACGTCTTTAAATGTAATTTTTGCAACTGATTCTCTTTAGTTGTTGTGAAGTGATAATAATTAAATTTCTTCCGCAATGTTGCCATGTACAGTATATAGGAGCACAAGAGCATGTAATCTGATTTAACTGATTAGTTCTCTGAGCTTTCTGTGAATCACTGGGGGAATGAAAACCAGCAAGATAACATACCACACACTACGAAGGAGAACTGCAGCATTGAAAAGAAATGCAGTTTCATTTTCCAGCTCCACCGTTACTGCATCCATTCTTTTTTTTATTTTTTTTTCCACATTAAAAGAACAGTTTATTCGTTTGGGTAATAGGCTATGCTTATTTTCTTTGCTTTTAAGTGTTAACTAGAGAAAATCAAAACCCTCCTGTATGATAAATATAAGACTCCACAACCCACAGGCAGTTAGCTTAGCTTAGCCAACACTGGAGACTGGGGGATATGTAGCAACGTCCAGCACATACTGTAAGGCTCTTTAAAGGCATGCGTTGTTAATTTAACACTCAAGTCTTTGCACAGATTAAACAAATTGGACTTAATGTGTTAAATGGTAGTAATCTTTAACGGTGCTCGAAGGTACATTTTGCCATCTTTGGATAGAGCCAGTTTTTATGCTAAACTAAACTAAACTACTGCTTTATATTTACTGTAAAAACATAATCTTCTTGTGTAACCTTCAGTAAGACAGCAAAAAAGCATGTTTCCCACATTTTTTAAATATGAAGTTATCTTTTTTGTTCCTTTTTAACTAAACCAGAGTAAAGGGTGTTATATGTCGTACTGACTGTAGGCTACTTCCCCTTACTTTTATAAAAAAGTGCTGAGAGATTGTCATCATTACCAGGTGCAGATTACACATAGGCCTATACATAGAGTCTAGAAAGGGACTGCCACTCTTGGACTGGACTGAGTTTGACTGTTCAGCTCAACCACATGCTAATCCTCTGCTCCTGCGAGACAGAAAGAATCAAAACATCTGCCAATTGTTTTCTAGATTAATTGATTAATTGTTGGGTCGTTAAAATGTCAGATATTAGTGAAACATGTCCATCCAAGTCCAAGGTGATGTCTATAAATGTCCCAGAGATATGCAGGTTACTATGTTATAAAACAAGAACAAGCCAGCAATATCTTTGATGAGAGGCAGAACACAGCATATTGTGCCACTTTTGGACTATTAAACTAAATAGTTGCACACGTTTTTTTTCTGTCTATCAACTAAAAGATAAGTTAACTCATATGTGCAGGTTTACCATTGAAAAGATTATAATTGGCCATTTCTGATAGCTTTGACAATAGAGACAGACAGGAAATGATATCAAACTCTTTTATGATTCTTAAGCTATTGCTAATGTTGCAGTGGGACCAGTGCATGTGATGCTGTTTGATGTTTAGGATACCGATTATTTGGATTTCACATTCACCTGCAGTGCCTTTTATCAGCATGGCAGTTTGTACCCAAATCACCTCTCTGAAACGTTCACTTATATCTGCTAAGAGCCATCTGGTACCTTACCAAGCTGCATATAATAAATTATTACAGTGCTATGAAGGTTTAGTGCAGAATGAATAAAGTGAGTGGGAGCAGCTGCTTCTTATCAAAGAACACTGTTACAAACTGGATGTGTTATCTTTTACGAGTGATGAACTATGTTTCTTTGCTGTGACACAGGGTGTTAAAATAGAAACTCTATGTTACAACATTGTACTGTTGCCAATAAACAGGATTTTAAGTACACATCCTGGTTTGAACTAAATGCGGTGTACTATGCATGCTTCCAATGTACTCCCACAGAAAATTCTGAACCTGCAATGTGATTGTAGTACAATTCAACTTTGTAGTAATAAAACTGACATTAAAACTTGCCAAACATCAACATACACCATCTAATCAGCTGACTGAACTGTACATATACAAGTTTAGGCGTATAGCTGTATTATCTGTGTTTTACCATGTGTCGTTTTATTATACGGATAGGGTTGTAAAATGTTTATTACTAAATATCTATTGCATTTTGTAACCACACCACACATCCCTGTTCCTAGCATGCAAACAACCAGGTTAATCATAAACAGGGAAGTATCGTTTAAAAGGACAAAGGAACATCACAGAACATAAAACCTTTCAAACTTCAGGGATGTATCTGGGGTTTGGATCAAGTAAGCAGGAGAACTTGCACTCACCCTTAAAGACAAAGTTGTAAGCCTCATCTGACCCCATATTCTGTCCATCCAGTGTTGCCTCCCCTCGGTTTACTGCCGTGTCTCCAGCACTCACACACTCCTGCAGGATGTAAGTCGACACTGGCTCTCACCGCAGTCTGCCTCTCAGATCCTCAGGCTTCAGGAAGGAAAAATGGCTGCAGAAATGTTTCAACACATGAATGCCAGTCGCCAGTTTTCTGCCCTTCTGCTACCCTTCCCTATCTGAGGTGATAGAAAGCTGGCTTGTTTGAACAAGACATGCTGAGTGTATCCAAGTTGTTGTGCTGCGGGGGCGGGGCTCCTGTCAGGGAGTGGCGGGGCAGCAGCTGAGGGGGCGGGGCTTCCTGCAGGCAGGTTGGACAGGTGGGGCAGGTAAGGCTGAGGGCTGCCAGGTGCCTCCTGCTGGACCAATACGAGTAATGCATGCAGGAAGCAGGAAGCAAGTGTATTGCTTCATCACTAAATGAAGCAATACACTACATCCCAGTATAAACCACTATGAAAATGGTAGGTCTATTATATTGTACCGCAAGTACACATAACTAAAAGCACCTTCTATTTTGAGATGTTTATATTTTAGAATTGTCTATTTCTACTCTTTTCATTTGTTATTATGTGCAATGCCTTGTTTCTATTTATGCTGCTGCAACAAAATGTTTTCCCAAATTGGGATTAATAAAGTACATAATATCTTATATTATCTTCAGACTGATATGTCCATCTCATTTAGTCAAGAAAGAGTACACATTTGTTCTTCATAATTGTCATAATTATTAAAAACAATTCCAGGTATGTTCCTATTCTCTGTTTAAACAACAATTAGTCAGGGATACTCAACTTGCTTTGCCTTGGACCAGTTTTGAACATGACAGGAGGACTGGGTGATATATAGGGGAAATATATTATAATTAAACATTGAAAGGCCCATAATCAATGTTATTTTCAAATTAACTGATTCATTAACATAACTTAACTAGGAATTAGTTTGGCACAAACCTTGACACAGTCCCTTTACTGCATTTAAAAATGCATTTTAGTTATAAAGGCTTTTGTTTGAGAGTTTAACCAACATTAAACGTAACTTCTTCTATCCTGCAATGACTCAAGTGATTGAATGATTCGTAAACATAAACTATTAACACAAACCATCTCTACATATTGTGAAAAACACACATTTAAGGATCTGAATATCCTCATTCATGGGTGGTACTGTGTAGTTCAGTTTATACTTTTTTTCATGGGGCATATATTTATTTTCTAAAATGTTGAATTAAATCTTCTAGTCTATTTTGAAGTTTTTTTCATTGTTAATGCACCCTGGAACATCATTAACATTTAAAGCACAGAGAATGAATGTGGCCAGTGGAAAGTAAATTGAGTATCACTGAATAAGGTAACTTTATTTTTAACCTTAACCTTTAAAATGCCTTGTTGAAATAAGCCTTCATTTCTTTCAAGTGTATATGGCTTTGAGACTTATTTTGATTAATTTAATCAGCCATCTTTCATGTTCCTCCAATTCTCCTTTGCCAAAGAGCTCAAGGTCACTCAAACTGTAGGGAGTTTTAAAGGTTTATGTTTAGGGCCATACAAGCTTTATAGGCCTCTTTTAGCTCTGTATTTGTTCTGTCAGTGTCTAACAATGTTGCCCTGTTGAAAGTGAAAACATTTCCATTTAATTTGTACCAAAGAAAACTTCAACTTTGTCAACTTTCAAATCCTTATTCTAAAAATCCAGGTAGACCTGATATTTTAGCTTTAAATTCATCCAAAAGAGTAGCACTCACACCAAGCACCAGTGCAGAGAATGAAGATAAAAAAGCGAATATGAAACCAAAAGTTGTTTATTTGATAGCTTTGAAACAAAACAAAATGAATAAAAATCAACTGCATTGTCCTGAACGTTTTCAGAAACCATTTGACTCCACCGACAGGGTTCAAAGTTTTACATTTTCTGCTTAGTTGCCTGAGCTTAACCTGCAAATGAATGAATCAACCGTAGGAACAGTGGATCGGATCATTTCAGCAGTTGTACACTTACACTTACTATTAAAAATTCATGTGGACTTTCAGAACAGACAATTAGATGAGCACAAGAGTCATAAAGCTGGGCAAATCAATAGAAACTCAATACAACTTAATAGTTTCAATACCATGAATATAAACACACTAACCCCCCTCACTCCAACACACACACTCCCACAAACACTCATAGATATGTGCATGTACACAGAATGTTACAGTAGTCCATGAAATGTCTGGGTCACATGATGTCTTTTCCCCATGCACACATAGGCAACAGGCAGAGCTTCAGTCACATCTCCACTAGGATGCTGCTACTTGTGTTAATGGTTCCTCCAGGTACAGCACCAGAGCTTCTGCCTGTAAACACAACATACACAGAACAATTCTGACAAAGGCTGCATTCAGATTGACAAGTTATGCTGAACTACTTGAAGCCTTTGCCTTATGTGTTGTAGTGTAACAAACAAGCTGTAGTATATGGCTTCCTCAGGGTTCTTACACCTTATCCAAAGTCAAATTCAAGCACTTTTCAAGCATTTTCAAGGTGCATTTTCAAGCATCTTACAGCTGTTATGAATTACATATTTATATACACATACTTATACTCAAATGATTATTTCCCTACCTCACATTAAATCAGATGTGCTTTATGCTATAAACAACCAAGGACTTGGACAACCAAGGACTGTTGACCTCTGCGTGAGTACCTTCACTGGACTAACAATGGCTAATCCCAAACTGTACTGCTTTTTCCTTGCGTTATTCGCCGCCTCCCTACCCCCTCCTGCGCATAACAAATGCAAACCGCCACTACTACCATGTGTGATTATGAGGTCTCTACACAAGATGATTACGTTACATTCCACTGTCAATGTGCGCATAAAACAAACTAGGCATTGTGACTCACTGCTAGCTCTTGGCCGTGCTCTGATTGTATTACTTCAGATGATATCGGGCAATGTACATGTTCATCCTAGACCTTCTATTGTATGTAGCCCTAGTTCTGACCTGTGTCCTGATGTCAACCTTTGTCACAATGATCTGAGTTTCCCTGACTTTTGCTCTTGTATAGCTTTAGGTTTTCTAAATACTAGAAGCATAACAACAGCCGGTGTTTCTTGTGAGTGTTTCCCCGGTGCACAAACACAATACACACAAAAACACGCACACTCGCGAGTTTCCCCCAGACCAGTAATACTAACGAAAATGTGTCTTCGGGTCAATGTGACTGAATTCGATAGAGCAAGTCATATTTGGTTTAGGCACGAAAACATACTACCAGTAGAAATACATTGCTTTTAAAATCGCTCTGTGTCGAATCAATAGATTATATTTTGTGACGATAACACGAAATGCTGTGAGACTGGGTTGAATTACAAGCGAGTGCTTCATCCTCTGAACACCACAGGATGGCGACTGTAACGCACATATTAACGCTCCTCTGAAATGATTGTCCCCTGCAATTATTATTATTATCCCTCATCGAGTTCGCTATTCAGCTTGCTAACGTTTGCTTAAAAAAACTTAACATGCAACGTTAGCCTAATCCAAAATGCTCTACTACAGCGTACCTTTCATGTGGCTCGTCAGCGCAGACTCTCCCATCGTGGACAACTGAATTTTTTTGAAAACTTTGCAGGAGGCTACTGGTGGGTTTGACCCTCATCTTAGCCATGGCTTGTATTTGTCTTCTGCTAGCCAACGCTCGTTGAAACTACAACCTCCTGGCATTCTGTTATCTATCACTCCCTCAGAATGGCCAGGTCACATAGCGCAGGAAGGCCGGAGCGGAGCTGTTCTATGTAAAAGCGAGGCAATTAAGCGCGCTCCGACTCTTTATTTTCTTTTAATCTAAAAAGTGAAGTAAAGCATTTACAATTTCAAGCACTTTATCCAAAATTCAAGCACTTTTCAAACCTTGAAAACACCTCATAACATTTCAAGCATTTTCAAGGATTTCCAGCACCCGTACGAACCCTGCTTCCTCTATATGACAATGCTTCTTCTCCGGGATCAACATTAACGCTGCAGAAACCCATCATGTTTCTATTTAAAAGGATGAGGGTACACATGGGTATGGGGCTTGCAAAACTCCATCTTTACATATCCCATGGGCAGCTTTGTCCAACACGTTCACTTGTTGCTATATTAAGTTATAAACTACTATTGACTATGACATGATGGAGGAAGAGTACCTTCAATATCATTTGTATAACAGGGATTATATAAATGATATTGGCCAGTACAACTAATTCCATGGTAGTAAAGGCAGGACATTGGTTGTATAGGGAAACATTATGTGATTTTGGCATCGACTGAAGAAAAACTCACCTTGGCTTTAAGCATTCCAAAACCCACCGTCTCTTTGGCGTACATACACAGTAGCAGGTTGGCGACACGGGTGATGGCCACTCTCCCCTCCTGAGACAAAACAGTAAGTGAAAATGAGTCCCTATATATAAACTATTCATATCACACAAATTCATGACATACCTAAAAAATAATGTCTTACCATACAATCCATGAGAATGAATTTCAGTTTGTCTTCGTTAAAGGCTTGGTGGCCATTCTTGTCGTAGGCCGCCCAGATGTTGCTAGCAATGGCAGCTGTCACCCGTGCGTCAGTATCTCCGTACCCAGAGTAGGCCAGGAGTGATCCTTCATTATTCAGTAAGCTGGAGAAAAGGTAGAGTTGAAAGTTTCAGTATCGAGAAGACGAACATGTTAAAAAGCTTTAGCATAGACTCTCAGTGTATAGATGTACTCAAACTATCTCTATCAAGCTATCCAACGTGGTTCACTATTTGAATATAAATATATATATTTGTCTTCTTTACTTGCTTGTAAAGTGCTTTGAGCATCAGGAAAAGCGCTATATAGCCTACATTGAATGTATTATTATTATTATTATTATTATTATTATTATTATTATTTACCATAGTGTATAACGCATATGAAGTAGACTAAAATGGCTGAACTATGTCAGTTTGAATGCCAATTACAAAAACAATGGCTGTGTTTATAATAAATAAGAACAAAAAATCAAAGGAATCTGTAGAAATGCAGTAAATGGTGAACTGAAACTGATGGATAACAAAAAACTGATAAGGAAATGTTTTGATTATAAAAAAATATTTTAAATACATTTACAAAATAGCAATAACAGCTCCTCATCTGTGCCAATGTAAGGTTTTTCTTTGTGATGGGATATTACATCGTTGTGATTTAAAGGGAATTGTAAATGTCACCTTTCAAATTATAACATCATGGTCGTCTATTTTCTGACGTTTTATATACACAGTGACTACGATCGAGAACAACAATGAGTTAACATTACTCAGTTGATTACAGCCCTATAATTTAGATGTAAGGTTTCCACACTACAGAGATGCTTAAATATAACATAGCAATTTGCTAATGAAAAATACATATTGGTTAATAACTAAGATTGTTTTACCTGCTATGGGGATATGATCTGTTTATCAATATAATACTTAACACTAGAACAATATGTTGACGGGACTCGTACAACGTCAATAAAACAAATTAACTCAGGTAGTAATAATGATTAGCATGTCGCGAGCTAGCTAAATGTACTCACAGTGTGCTCTGGACTCCGTTTGTGTTCGCCTGGCTGAGAACCTGCGTTAATGCCTTTGGTCGTAACATAGCTAGCAACTCACTAACATATAACAATGCAAACAAGCCTAAACTTAAATGACTAAACGACTGCGTTTAAAGAGTCAAAAACTATTCAACAACACAGTCAGCTGACTGCCTCCTTACATTTCCGGCTATCTTCGCAATGCATTTCGGGAATTGTAGGCTTTGACGGGATTTACTTCCTACTAAAGCTAAATGTGCCAAGTATATTTACTAAAGACACGAGCTGAAATTCAGTTTGGGTAATCCGTTTGAGTCCGTGTACCTTTTCCTTTCTTAGTCCAGTTGTTGTTGTTGTTGTTGTTGCTCTTTACATGGCCAGAGGTTAGGAGCGAGGGGCTTGGCGGAGCGTTAGGAGGTTATTTCAAAAATAAAAGCCCTCGTCTGGTAAATCAATTTCATGATAGATTATTGTTTTGATATATCGTTGGAATTACAAGAGAGATCCCGTTGAGACAGGCTTTAATGCCCCTTCATAGTGTTGATTGATAAAATAGAGATGAACAGCCAACAGTGTGATTTTGGAGACAAAATACGGCAAGCCTTCAATCTGCGGCAGAACACCTGAAAAAACTACAACTCTGATTTACATAGTTACAAAATGTATACTGTTGTATCATTCCTCAGTGAGGACAACAACACTTCTCAGAGATACCATTTGATATGTTAGAACAAAAGAAATCTTTAATGGATGCAAGTGTATTTAGTTCATAGTTGACAGGAAATCACATGACATGAGTAACAGTGGGTGATGTGAATTTTAGGTCAAAGTTAATGTGATTTTAAGGCGATATATTGATTCTGGAATTTCTATTTTAGAACAATTTGTAGACTCAAACAACAAAATGCAAATTGCTGTTTTGGCCCATTCTGCAAAAAATAATCCCTATAAACCCAAAATCCCCATATGGCATCACCATTGGCAATACAGCCAGAGATATTAAAAGGTATGCTTACATCATAGAATTGCAAAATCTCTACCATTTGAAATGTCTCTATCCTCTCATTGCTACAATGTTGTATTTTCCAACCCTTATCCCAATGCTCATTTTACACACCTTTGGTCCTCCTATAATCTGAAAACTACCACTTTTCATTCTCGTAAAACATTACAAACAAGATTCAGCACTGACAATGTTTTAGGGGAAATTGAAGAAGAACCTGTCAGGTTGAAAAAAACTTAAATGGTGAGATAGTTCAATAAATACCAGGCAAGAATATGACAAGAAATGTGTAAACAAGCTCAGAACAAAGACCATCACCCAACCTATACTGGAACAACATCCTAAATCAAATCTCTTTATATTACTACCCAATTATAATCTGTTAAAATTAAATAATCATATTTCATGGTAACCTCATGCAGATTTTACTGAATGAGCACTTTTTTTGTCAGAAATCATGTCCCGCTGCACAGTTAGGAATAACTCATTGGTCATATTATAGTAGCAGCGCTGCCACGGCATTTTAACATCAACAATTCATGTTATAAACCAACAACATCCTTCAAACTCTCTCACTATGATTTACAACTGCGTCTAACAGGGTGTTAGGTCAGCCTATAAAGTAGGGCCGTCTTCATGTATTTACTATTAATCTACCATGCCAGTCCCCAACTCTCACACTTCTCCACCGTCAACCGCACAATAACCAGTTAATTTATAAGTCTCTCGATGGCGGCGTTGAGGTCCCCTCCTGTAGCGTTGAGCGCCTGGAGGTTGGCTGCGCGGTCAACGAAGCCCATGGTGTTGAGCTGCTCTAGCTGGTGCCTGAACCGATCCTCTGGGCCCTGAAGCTGTGAGGAAGGAGAGGAGGCATGAGGTCAGAAACTGGGGTACCTTTTATTTAAAATACGTTTTTTATTTAGTGAGTGAAGAGATTTTTTCAAATGATTCTGTATGCTTATACTAGAACACGCAATATTTTTCTTGTCCAAATACAATCAAACTGACATGAAACACTTTAACAGCTAACTATCAAATTATAAACAAACTCATGTCATATTTTACGTGTTACAATCTTAAACTTACCAAAAAGGGAAAAGAGCTAATCAACTGTAATTAATTTACAACCACTGAAATCATAACATGGTTATCATTTGCACCTTATCTGCTTTCACTTACATTTTTGTAATTAAAGTTGTGAGCTTGCTTGCTTATGTAAATCATAATAAATATAATGTTACAGCTGTCCATATTGTCGACAGTAACTGTAGGGCAACATATTGCATTAAAAAGGCTGACCAGAAAAAATAAAATACAAAACGTATGGAACTGGAATATTCGTATTGCTCTGATTTTGGAAAACAGAACACTTTTAGGCAATTAGACGAAACATACTGATGGCCCGCCCTCTGAGAACATCTGTAACATCTGCTGCATGAGCTGCTGCTGAGAGGGACTGGATGCTGTTGTCATGGCAGGAGGCTGAGGGTTCACCTGGGGGATGCTGCCTCCTGTGACTGGAGGAACTGTGAGACCTCCAGGAGACAGTCTAAAAGCGGAGAGATAAATGTCAACAACCCAGATGTACCGTGACTTGAAATAACCACTACAAATAACAACCAACTTCTAAAACAACAGTTTGTAGGATTTGGCGGCATTTAGTGTTGCAGTGTATCAGATTGGAACCAACTGAATACCCTGAATTTTTCTTTGCCAGATTTAAATGACAGAAGCAATTTTGACTGCCAGATTAAGACAATTATACAGGATTAAAGTATCCTATTAAGAGCATAAAGGTGTTACCTGGACAGGAACCCGGGGGCTTCTGTCTGTAGGGTCTGCAGGCCCTGCTGGATCTGGGTGAGGGCCTGCATGGCTCTGGGGTTGGTCAGCATGGACAGTGTCTCCGGACTCTGAATCTGTTAAACAACAAACATGACACAAGACAAGTCAGTTAAAATACCAGCCAAATCCTCAGAAATGATACTTTCTATATCTTGTTTACACAGATTGCAATTTGGATGCATGCATACAATCTCCATAGAGCATTATGAACCCTGGGGAGGCTCTTAAGGTTACCAAGCACCCAGACCTGGTTACTCATAATCTCTTGCATCATTGCAACGGTATAAGATCTGTCGAGGTACTAGGGCTGTCCCGAATACCATTTTTCGGGCTCCAGATATTCGGTAGTAATCAGCAGCGAATATTCGGGGGGGGGGGGGGGGGGGGTAATCAGAACCGTTTCAACACGTGTATTTCGGTGTATTCACGGCATTCATTTTGTTATTCTACAGTATTGTTGTTTTATAGTTATTTGTTAATGTAACCCAATTTGTGTTCTTTGAAATTGTTACTTCATTGCTCATTCCACTTCATTCTATTGTTACTTTCGTTGCAGTTGTATATGTCTTAAGTGTAATTTGGCTTGGCTTCCTATTTATGGACATGCTTTTATTTTGAAGGAGAGTTAGCAGGAAGTTAGACAGGAAGTTGTTGTTGCTTTGGAAACAACGTGACGGAGATTAACGGAGAAAAGTAATATCTAGGCTACATATAAAGACGGAGAAAGTAAACGATAACGTTTATGGTTAAGTGTTAGCACCCCCCGAAGAGGCACAAGCTCTTAAATTGATATTGGAGATTTCAATAAATTCAATTTGAAAAAAAAACGGGGAAAAAACAAACAAAACGAATATCCGAATAACGACATTGAAACCCGAATAGTACTCCAACGAACGAATATTCGGGTACAGCCCTACGAGGTACTGAATGTTTAAAACGACAAAAACACTGAGAGTTGAGGAAGATGTCAGGCAAGCAACTAATGTCTCATTGGACTTGGGATTTAACTCTAAACCCAAATCGTACATTATCTAGTTATACCAGGGATTGTATTCCTTGAAAAAAAAAAAAATGCTAATAAAACCAAAGTCTGACATCCTTTTAGACTCATCACCGACATGTGCAAGCAATTTATCGGGACACCAAAGGTTAAAACTAAGATAGAGAAAAAAGATATGATGAAACCAATCATTTAGTAGCCTTACAATGTGATTGAAAACAAACTGCGATGTCAGGACATGTACACAGTCAGAGAAGGGAAAAAATAAAGGGCCGAGATAATCTTAAACGAGTGGGTGACAGTCTAGTGACAATAAAATTAAAACTCAAGGTTGGAGTTGTGGCAAAACGTGCAAGATCGGATTGTTTCACATGTAGCTAGTTTACAAGCTAGTTTTAAGCTAATATGTAGCCAAATCATTATCAAATGATATCCAAAAGCCTGCTCCAATGTGATTGGTTTATACAACTCAGACCGCAATTCGAAACCTGAATGTTTCCGGCACCCACAATTTGTATAGTTAAGACAGCCTAACTACTGCAACTTTTAACACAAGATAAATCTTTGTTTTAGGGCTCAGCACTGACCCGTCTCATGAGCTCAGGGTTGTTGAACATGCTGGAGACGTCCGGGTTACTGTCCATGAGATTCTGCATCTGAGGATTGCCTGCTAACACTTGTCTCATCAGGTCTGGGTTGGACATCATGTTTTGGACCATGGGGTTGCCCATCATCTGCGTCAGCATCGTTGGGTTGGACATCAGCTGACTCTGCACCTGCTGCTGCATTTCCATGAAGCTGGACGAACCCATGCCCAGGCCCAACAGGCCAGACAGGTCCCCGAGTCCACCTGAGGAGGAGGAGGAAAGCTGGAGATTAGATACTTGCAGGAATACAAACCTGTTGACTATTGGAACAAAAATATATTTTTGCCATAGGATTTTATTGCTTTGATTAGACCTCCCAAAAATGTGTTACATTTCTAAATGTATAAATCTTACCCATTGGATTAGCAGTTTGTGTTGGGGTCTGACTCATGCCACCCTCTGCTCTGTCCGCTACAGTGGGGTTTGTGGTGATGCTGCTGTAACTTGGAGGGTTTCCATAATTGGAACTTGTCTGAGATGGGCCATCACCTGTTGATCTACAGACAGAGAGCAACCATTAAATAAAATGTTCACAAGGTGTTAGCTTTGTCACCCGCACACAAATTGTACCTACTTTGGGACAGTCTTGATGACAAGGTGAACAGTTAACCCGTCTTTGATACCGTGCTGCTTTAAAGGATCACCATCCTTCAGAATCTTTCCAGCAAATATCAACACCAGCTGGTCCTGCTGGGCCTCAAATTTTTTGGATACCTCCTGTTTGAACTGGACAAATAAAACAAAAGCAAGTTAGCCACTCCTCTTCAGTCCCTAAACATTTTTTTAGTAGTTGTTAAGTTAAATATAATATCAACTGCATTAATATATATCGCGTGGCCCTGTTTTGAAGAGGGATGCTTTTTCAAAATCTAGTTGTAAAACCTTTATTATTTATAATATTTGTTTGTATTGTGCACGAACACATTTAGCTAACCAGGATCAAATAATATTCTTGTAAACTGGTCGGTTGATGATCGACAAAATATAAAATAAACTGCCAATGTGCAGATGATCTAAAAACCAGATGGTAAATCTCCCCAGATCAATTTATTCCCAATTCAAATAGAATATTACTAATCTGTTTTCGATGATTTGATTTGTCGTACTTTATTAATGTTATTGCTGTAGCAACTAAACTCCCAATTGATGTATAATTTAGAGGCTAAGCTTTTTTCACGGTGTCAATTGTTATTGCTTTTCCAATAAGTATTTATTAACTTTGTTTTATAAGGTGCTGTATGAATAAACTATAATTATGTATATATATTATTATATTTTAAACTGTTGTGTTTTTTTCGTTTTTGTTTGATAGTTCCAGACCCACATTTGTTTTCTTTCTTGGGGCCACAAGAGGGATAGTTTTTGCTTAATTTTCACAGATTGGGTGATTATTATCAGTAGGCCTACTACAAGAGAGTAGGAATACTCGGTCACAAGTAAAACTCCTACAATCAAAATGTTATTCAAGTACGAATTGAAAAGTATTAGCATCAAAATATACTCATTATGCAGATTGGCCCATTTCAGAATAATATATATGTTTTACTTTAAAGTATTGATGCATTCAAGTGTTATCAGAGCTGGCGGAGCATTTTTTAAATAAATAACAAAGTAAAGTATTATTTAAGTATTATTTATGTAGTGGAGTGCACACGATTTACCTCTGAATTGTAGTGGAGTAGAAGTACAGAGTAGCAAATGTAAATACTCAACTAAAGTACAAGTCCCTGAAAATGTAAGCAAGTACAGTACTTTAGTACATTTTCTTAGTAACTTTACACTAGTGTCAGTAACTTTTTTAGTAATATTGGTCAACAGCACCACACCCAGATACATGTCAATGGGCCAATATGTAAGATAACATGAAGGCATTATTGCTTCAGAACAAACTAAACAACGATTGGTTTCACAGCAGTTTCATTGTTATAATGAATAAGCCGTTATACGACGTCAGTGTCGAAATTAGCCAAATATGGTTAGCTCTTATCTGCTAATCATACGCAGGTCCACCGTCGTAGGAAATATTTAAACGTTTATTTCGCACCAGGATTTTTGAAATTAGTACTATTGTAATATAGTAAACGTTTTTGAGACCACGAAAATTGGTTTTATAACGTATCTCGCTGCTGGGTAGTTAATTAAAAATACGTTTTGACCTTTCCTCGGATGTCTACGAGTAAACGCGTGATGACGGGTGCATGATTTCTACAGCCGGTTTTTAAAAAGCTCTGTTACCTCTGAGACAGAAGAGTCCTCCGATATAGAAATGTCCTCTTTTCCATTGGGGGTTTTGACAGTGATCACCATCATAGATCCTCCTGAAGCAACAGTGTTATCCATGTTGTCATCCTCCGTGCGATCTGTGTTGCTATTGTCGGCCATCTTTACTACTGCTTCTTCTTCTGTGTTACTTCCGGTGCAGTTGAAGCCACCACCCATCGGTCTTCACAATAAACACCGTTGCATATTTGGGATATATTTATTGTCATGGATAAAATAAAAAACGTTTTTTGTTACTTAAATTTGTTCTTAATAATAACTATTTGGATGCATACTTTTATATATATATTTTTTTTTCTTTTTAGTTATTTTACATAAAAAATCTGATTCCTTGAGTTCTTAAAATAAGGTAGGTAAACACAAAGTTAAACTGGTAATAAATACAAACATTGCCATAAAAAACAACAAATATAAACAATAAAAAAAGTTTTAAATTACATTTAAATTATTTAAAAAATGATATGTATGTGATGTAATGATACAGATAAAAAGTGCAGTCATCAACATAATGTCCTGAAGTGCAAATATAAACCATTAACAAAAATGTTACTTGTACTAAAGTGTGAAATGGAAAATGTACTACTTCTAAGTATTCAAAGGAAAAATGGTCGATGCTGAAAAATGGCCCCTTTAATTTTTCAGATATTTCTATATAATCTAGACCAGTGTTTCTCAAACTTTTTCATACCAAGGACCACTTAACCAATAAAAAAACACTCACGGACCACCTAACTCCACAAATATCCAAAAAAAACATCGTTTTTTTCGAACAGATACAAATCGCCTGAAAATGGAACAAACAAGTGGCAACATGTGTGACGAAGGTGTTGTGCTGGGCTATATCATGCAATTGAAAGTCAAACTTGAACTCGCTCCATTGCGGAGAGTGCGGAAAACTTAAATTTATTTATTTATTTCAAATGTGACATTTTAGCAATATACTCACGGACCACTAGGGGGCGCTCACGGACCACAATTTGAGAAGCACGGATCTAGAGTAGACAATAAAGTAGGCCTTTATATTGTCTCCCAATTGAATAATTGATTAGTTGACCTATTATTTCATTTGTATGTAATTGTTTGGATCTTAATGTTTATACAATATAACATTACATTTTTTAAAGCTCTTATCATGTGTCTTGTAGGCAAAAATCCCTGTATTTTATTAAATGCACAACGTTACATTTCACCATGGGCGTCATTTTGTTAGAAAAAGTGGTGGGGACAATTTCTCCAGATTCAACAGCATAGAAGAAGACAAAATATGTACCTCCCCTGGGTGTTGAACTTTAAGCACCTGTGTGAAAAACCAATGCATAGACCGTCTAGAGTCGACCACCAATGTGTTTTTAGATTAATCAATGAATGCCCAACTAAAGGTCTTCTTGTTGTGATGTGATTTGGATTGAATTTGAACCTTTATGAACACAATGAGCACACAAGTATGGAGGACAGAACATGCAATAAGGCAAAAATAAATATACAGGAATAAATACAGGTAAAAAATAATAGAAGAATAAATTAATGTGAAAAAACACATAAATAAATAAAAGTGGAAATAAATACAGGAAAGAATAAATAAATATGGAAATAAATAAATGTATAAATAAAAAAATAAAAGTTGAGAATAAAACAGAACACACATTATATATCTTTAATGTATTTCTACATTCATTTTCACTTACATTTATATATTTATTAATTTACTTGTCTGTGCGTGTTTCACACAATGTAGTTTTAATTGGTAGCCTTGTATTATGTGGATATGACAATATTTATAACAAATGTACTTTCAATTGCTCTGAAAGTTTCAACAAGCTCACCTGTCTTTAACAACATCTTTCAGTTGCTATAATATTTGATTGCACCTCCTCTGACCAGTCCCACTTTTGGAAGCTTTGGGTCAAGTCGTACACAATGCAAGGAGAAGCACAGTGACTCTTCTCTCTTCAAAAAATATTTTAAAAGCTTCAACACTGGGAATTTCCAGCATATTCATGTTCTGTATAAACTGTAGAGCCCCCTGAGACAAAAGTACAATTTGTGATATTGGGCTAAATAAATAAACTTTGATTGACTTTGATTGATAGATTTGGCTCAATAAGTACACTTCACTTCAGAGCCCTCAAGAGCCAGATATACTGTAAATGTTTATTAGCGTCAACAATTGTGTTGCTATTAAAGGTTTTGCTCCTGCCTAAAACTCAGTAACAGGAGTGTAAGGGATGGGATTTTTAACAGGTTTGAGATCTTTGATTTGAAGCTCTTCTCCACTATAGCAGTGAGATCACGAACCAATTTAACCAGCAGCACAATACACAAAAAGAAAAATCAACATGATAACTGCATGGCTGTGACAGTCAAATTTGACTGGAATATGTACTGGTGTCTTTGGCTGAAGGCGTAAATGGATGCCTAAAAACCAGAGGGCTAGTGGTTCACCTCAAGGCAAAGTGAGGTGTGTTGGGAGGCAAGATGGCATGCAAGTGTGGCTGAATTGGTGAAGATCACGTGAGTTGGGAGGGCGGTCAAGGGCGGTCAACATGAGTGCAGACCAAACACCAGTGTCATTTTGGAGACAGTAGCCTACGACTATCTTGAACAAAGTTATAGTGGGGCCGATGCCTAATCCGGCAGCACCATCGCCTGGTCTGCCACATGTGGAAGCCCCTCTTTAGTTTAGTGATGAGTTGTGTACAGAACCAACGGGTAATAATGGATTATGAAGGAAATTTGATTATCCTGTCCATCAAAATGACGGACAACGAAAAACTCTAACGCCACCTCTGGCTGGCAGACTCTCAACAATGTCACCAGTTATGTGGTCAAGATTATAGCTTAATCATTAACTTAGTATTGCACTGGTGTGGCTGCTTGCATTCAAGATAATTCTTGTTAAAGATCAAATCTAATCTTAACCAATTATTTGATTGAGGAACTCCCCTTCTAAAACACCCTTAAAAACAAACACCACCACAATCGGTAATAATATATTTGTATGTCTGACATCAAGAACAATCAGTCTGGATTACTTACCTGAGATTTGTGGTCCACGCCTACAATTTTGCAGATAACCAAGCAATATAAGTCAGGGATGTTTAGTTGAGCCGTCCACATTCTGAGCGTTGGGTTAGTTTGCTGTGAAATCCTCCTGGCTGTAAGGTATAGTACCAATTTGACCTGATGGTGTTAATAAAATATTCCAAGTGAAAGCCTACCTCGGATTTCAAATGATTAAGTTATGAATGCATATTTTTAGATTATGATTGATTTAGATGAATGCGTGTTTTCTATTTTAGATTGCATTTCAGCAAGAATGAAGTCTGGCCTGCTTTTCCAGTTCATATTGATATCTGTCACGTGAGTATACTTTGAACATGTTGCAAGTAAAACACAAGAATAGATATGTTGGTATTAGGCTGCAATTTTGTGGCATTTGAGTTTAAATAATCTTTTTCTAAACCCTCAGTGTTTTCTGCCATGGAAATGACCAGTTCCTCAATGACGATGCAAACCTCATTCTCCCGGGGTCCTACAATATTCCATGGATGGCGGGCATTGAGGATTTCCGCACCCTCTCTCTCCTCACCTTCCCTGGTACCCACGACAGCATGGCCCTGTACGGCGGTCCAGAGGCTGAACACCAGGCTTGGACCCTGAAGGATCAACTTAGAGCTGGCATTCGTTTCCTAGATCTCAAAGTATTTGGACTGGGTAACACCCTCTATATCATGCGTGGGGTGATGTACCAGCACAGCACTCTCAAGGATGTCATTGACATTGTCCAAGCCTTCCTGTCAGAGTTTAAGACTGAGGCTGTGCTCATTAGAGTCCAACCAGAGTCTTTTGAGAAGCAAACTGTCAATGAAATGGTGCAGAGTCTAATTGGTAACGACCAGAATGTGTGGGTGAACACTGCGATGCCAAATATGGGTCAGGTGAGGGGTAAAATTGTCTTTTTGCAAAAGAGCACCTTCACATTGGGAATTCCCCTCATAGATACAGACGGAAAGCATTACAATGAGGTTAGTGATGTTAAAAATAAAGACAAAATGATAAGTAAGCAGCTGAGCCAAGCCACTGAAGCTTGTGGGGGTGATAATGCTATTTTGACTGACAGTACTGGCACAGGCTTTGGTACTTTCCGGGGAATGTTTCTGACTCCAAAGCGAGTCGCTGAAAAGGTAAACCCATGGCTCAATCAATACCTGAGACAGTTTTACCCAAATCAGCCCAGACCATGCTTTGGTATCATTGCCATGGACTTTCCCGGCATTGACCTCATTCAAACTGTTATCAATTTAAACTATTGGTGATAATGCAATGCACCCCACATGAGCTTGAGTGGGCTTATATGTGATGATTCACTGATGACTTTCATTCTTTCCCTTCACTGTACACATTCTTATGTAGCCGAATAACTGGAAATCATCAAACAAGCTGATTGCATCTTGTGACCATAATTATGACAAAAATAAATACAATTATATTGTTTTCTCATTGATCTGAAGCTTGTGTTGCTTATTGATGTTATTTTACCAAACTACTGCAATACTGTCTTCATTTATAGGTAAAAGTATCATGTGCAAAAGCTTAGTTAGGTGTTTGTTTGACTGTTTCAATTTCTTCATGTATAAACTGTGTTTATGCCACAAAATAATAAGCTAATACTTAATACAAAATGTAGTCCTACATTTTAGATAATTACATAGTCAGATAAACAAATTATGTAATATACAGTATATTAGCAGGTCAATTGACAAATAAAACATTGTTTTAAGTCGTAGAAGTAGCATATCAATGAAAATCACGCCCAGTATCTTTGTGTGCAGATTGATGATCAGTAAAGGGTTACATTTGCTTCCTCGGAAGGGCGGTACTTCTGAGAACTCTCTCTCGCTCTTCCCCGTTCCCAAATAATAACTGCACAACAACCAGACACATTTCTTCAGGTAGAAAGAACTCGCTAGATTTGTTACCATAAAAGCAGGTAAGGGCTTCTGTCATGTTTGATTTAGTAGGCTATACATCGATATTAAACTTATTTCAATTCTAACCAATCTTTATTATGTATGGCTGCCTGTACTGCATAATAAGTAAACCCTTACATTTACAACAATGGGTGCACATCAAGTGTGTAAATGATTAATATTTCACGGTTAAATCTCTCCGGAAAATGTGAATTTTTCGGCAACATATCAACAGAGAAAACAGAGAAAACATACGTATGTCAATCTGGAAGTGAACAAAAGAAATAAGACACAACCTGATGGAGTGAGGGAGATTTCTTATTAAAATGAATACAACTTTATTACTCTTGTCTTCATTTACGCACTGAACGCCTCAGTGTGGCAAACCGTGTCTCGAAGCATACCTACAATAAATCACATTAAACTAATTTATGTTTTACAAACAAATAAAGTAGCAGGCTTCGCTCCGTTCTTTTATCGAAGCCCATTTCCGCATAAGCCTTTTAAGGCTAACGGGAACAAGGGAGGAACAAAAGTAAGACTTGTAAAGGAAAACATTCTCTGTAAGGTTTTAAAAGGACACACTTTAAAAAAATAAAGACGTAGTCTAGTGTTTAAAACATAATGAATACGTTTCTGAAAATAAAGGCTTAGTATATCTTTCTGTATTATCTATCGGACTAAATAAATTAGTTTATAGATAAATCTAGCATAAACCATCTCTTCTGCTTTTGAGATTAATGTATTTAAATGCTAACTCCTTGTTTAATAAAGACATAATACTCAAATAAAAAAATCTAGAAATAATGAAAAAATATCTCAAAGTAGCTAACGCAGGTTCTCAACACTTACATAGTTTCTCAATATAATGAAAAAAATTCTCGTAATAATGACACTTCAACCTTATAAGTTCTCTCTAAGTAAAAACATAGGCTTATTATCACTTATCACTTCCTCAAACGTAATCACTTCCTCAAACTGATTGTTACATTTTTGAAGGAATTCAACTCAAAAAATGTCTCAAAAGGAAGTTGTTTTCCCTTTATTTTCTTTATTATATATATTACTATAAAAGTTCATTATTTACGCCGTTTAGTGGTAACTGCTCTGTTCATAGTACAGGTTAGAAGCCCCATTTACAAAAGCAAGGGTTTTTAGGAACCTGATAGATAGTATCAGAAAACTACTCCTGGGTTTACAGCCAAAATGGCTATTTCACAAAACTGTGGCTGAGAAAAAACCGTAATACAGCAAATTAAAAGGTCTCTCTTGTTTCTTTCAGTCTACAGGAGCAGGCAGGATGGCTCTCACAATCTCCAAGACTGAGGGCAGCACTGTAATCACTTTGACCTCTGACCCCCAAAGTGTTTGTCCTCCTCTGTACCAAATCCTCAAAAACCTGTGCTGCAGCCCAATTTGCTGCTCTGTGTCCCAGCACCTGAGGAGGCTCCAGAACACCTCTCAGACAGTACTGGGGGTGAGTTATTTGTCTTTTGTCTTGCAATAATTACACAACATATAACATTATACTGTATAACAGTTCTGCACCACACAGTGACCTGTTATTTGCTGTTGTACTGTACAGATGTTTGTGGTTCATGCTAGGGTTTCTTCTCAACAGACTCTGCAGATTATGATTGGGCTGCTCAACATCGGCATTGGTGCGATCTTTGCTGTTACTCCCTTTTGGGATATGAGCGGGCTTTCCTTTTGGTTGGGAGCATTGGTAAGCAAACCAATGCTTACATGTTTTTTTGTAATGTTATTTGTATCATAACCAAAGCCCAACAGTACGTTTCTTGGGTTGTCTACTTAGTGACTTAGTCCTAAGGAGATTAACCTAAGGGCTTTTTTTTTCAGATTCAGAATCAGATATCCGTCCAAGCACAAATGAATGGCTCAGCTAAAACCAATCACCTCTGTACTGTGCTGTGTTTTGAATATATTACAGACTTCTGCCAAACCCCAAGTGTGTTTTTATTAATTCTCTAGTTCTTCTTTAGTTCTCAAATGATAAAAAGCAGATCATGTATCTCCTATGTACTAGCAGGCTGCAATCACACCCAGGCTAATGTAAACGCCAGATGGGTATGCCCTCCCTCTTGGTGCTAAGAATGCTTTTGAACCAATTAAAGACACTGGAAATGACTTGTCTGAATTTAAGTGTTTACATGGAAGAATGTAGGTAAAACATTCTTGTTTCTGTCTCTAGTTCATGTTGTTTGGCATCGTCTCCATTTTGTCTGAGAAGTACCCCAGTCCATGTCTGGTGAGTATGTCTGCGCACCATTTTGAGCATTTACACCTACATTGTCTTGGGGAGGGCATAATGAAGGAGCTGTGCCACCAAGCTGTTAAGTGGGAGAAAGTTGGAGGCTTTTGAACTTGATGAGCATTTTTGTCATGCTGTGTTTTTGTGTCTTTCATTCAAGGTCTTCGTCAATGTGATTCTGAATCTTGCAGGAGTTGGTTTTGCCATTGCAGCCATCACACTCTACAGCCTCAGAATGGCAAATATATGGGTGTATTGGTTGTGTGAGAATGGTAACAATCGATATTACTATGATACCTCACCCACTGCCTCTTCTGGGGAAAAGAGAATGGAGCAGAAATGCTTGGAAACCAAGGACTTGATGTTGGTGAGTGTGGAAAATGTCCTTATCCGGATGTTGTCTTGAAAGTTACCATGAATGATCACCATTTACAACTGTTTACAACAGGCTTCACTAAGAATAAACTAATGAAGAAAAATCAGCGATGACAATTATTTGATGAATGAATTAGTCCTGTGACAAAAAAGAACTCATCCATAAGTTTGATAATTAATCAATATATTTGTTTAGTAATATATCAAATGATAATGTCAAAAATGAGCTGGTTTTAGCTTCTGAAATAAAAATTCTTCTTTTGAAAATTGTGATCACCGTTATTTGAGTTATATGGATATTATTGTGGTTTTCTGGTATTTTGTGCCCTGAGTAAATAACCAGATGTCCTGATGACTGGTGGTAATACGTCGTCTGTATGTTAATGGGCGGAGAGTTAATGTTTTATATCTGTACTAGATCAATAGGGGATTTTCAACATCATTAAAACCAATAAGAAGTCGCACAAAAAGCAACATTTGAAGGAAATTGTGCAAGTTAGAACACAGTCTACAAATGTTATTATACCTGAATATAACAAGCAGATGTGATTTGAATCTTGAAAGAAAGCACTGCTTCTTGTTTCCCACCAGATGCTGCTGAGGAGCATGCACGGTCTGATGATTGTCCTCTCAGCCCTGGAGCTTTGCCTCACCATCAGCTCCGCCGTCCTGGGGATCAAGGCTCTGAAGAGAAGGGGGAAGGACGAAAAGATGGTATGGTCTCCAAAATAACATCTTACTGTCAGAACTGTAAATATTTATATTCAATAGAAAGACTCCTTTTCTTTATAAGTTGTTTAAATGTGGCCTTAAGGGTTAGAAACAGGTCAAGATTTGAGTATGTCTTAATGATATTATTTTTCTTTTTTTACAAGAATGAGGAACCTGAATACTACAAGCCCCTGCTGGACGAAGTCCCTGGTAACCCCAAGGTCTAGCTAAAAAACAATCCTGCTTTCTGATGTCAGTCCCAGGTTTTATAATCAAACAGTGGACGGAATGTGCTCTAATGATTTACTCAAACTCAGCTGTCCCTTTCGCTGCCATTCTTCTGGGTCGTTTCCTACACGTTTTGTTTAAAAAACGTTTGCACTTATTTTTTTGTATTTCAGATAATACGCTTTATATTGGTGTCTCTTTATTCCGTGTAAATGTTTTAAAGCTGTTGATTACAATTTCTATTGAATAAGGTACCTTACGTTTAGCTTGTTTGGAGGTAAAAGGGAGGTTTGTGCGTGTGTGAAATACTGAAAGGGTTTTCTATTGCACTATTTAGTCATTTAAAAAAAGTAATGTAATCGAAACTGTTGAATGTCACAATAAAAACACTTGTTCTGTTTGTGGTGTTATTGTGTGCTTTATATTAAACCTCTCTGAGATATTGAATGAGTTCAAAGTTGTGGTCTTTTATTACAAATAGGAAATATAACTAAAGTGTGAGGTTAAGGAAGTATAATTTGAAAAGATAATTATATTACTCTTAAAGGAACCTTTTGAGCTAGTGCCACCTACTCTTTATTTATATTTAATTAATATGCCATTATTGCAAACTAATTGTAAATCATATCCCACTTTTATATTGTGTGAGCTGTAACTTAGCCCTTTAATATTTTTTTATTTGTCAGATGGTTTACATATTTTTTCTTCACGGTCAACTTATATATTTTCATTTTAGTTTGGTTTTATTTGGAGATGTTTATATTGTATAAATGTTTTATTTTTTACTATTTCTTTACAATTTGGGATTAATAAAGTATATCTTATCTCTAATAGGAAAATGTTAAAATTACACAGGACACACTGCACTTTATTTCCCACTGTTTAATGCCATAATCAGAACTTAATTGTCCTCTTATGGTGAAAGCAAGGCTTATGAGGAACCAATCCATATGCTGATGGTGTCATTAATCTACCAATCAGGCGATCAAAGCAAAAAACATGTCTTGCTCCAGTTTAGATAATATGATTAATCATGATCAGAGTCATAATCAAATCCAACCTGGAGAATATATGAACTGGACCATGGTAACTTTAAGGTAAAGTTTTGGAATATATCTTAATACTATCATTTGTATCTACACTTTACTTCTACTTCACTACAATACATTACATTAATCTGCAATTAAAGTAATTTAAAGTCGTTTTTTCTAATGAGCTTAGTGATGTTAAAAATAAAGACAATAAAATAAGTAAGCAGCTGAGCCAAGCCACTGAAGCTTGTGGGGGTGATAATGCTATTTTGACTGACAGTACTGGCACAGGCTTTGGTACTTTCTGGGGAATGTTTCTGACTCCAAAGCGAGTCGCTGAAAAGGTAAACCCATGGCTCAATCAATACCTGAGACAGTTTTACCCAAGTCAGCCCAGACCATGCTTTGGTATCATTGCCATGGACTTCCCCGGCATTGACCTCATTCAAACTGTTATCAATTTAAACTATTGGTGATAATGCAATGCACCCCACATGAGCTTGAGTGTGCTTATATGTGATGATTCACTGATGACTTTCATTCTTTCCCTTCACTGTACACATTCTTATGTAGCCGAATAACTGGAAATCATAAAACAAGCTGATTGCATCTTGTGACCATAATTATGACAAAAATAAATACAATTATATTGCTTTCTCATTGAGCTGAAGCTTGTGCTGCTTATTGATATTATTTCATCAAACTACTGCAATACTGTCTTCATTTATAGGTAAAAGTATCATGTGCAAAAGCTTAGTTAGGTGTTTGTCTGATTGTTTCAATTTCTTCATGTATAAACTGTGTTTATGCCACAAAATAATGACTTACTACTACTTAATAAAGAATGTTGTCCTACATTTTAGATAATTACATAGTCAGATAAACAATGTAATATACAGTATATTAGCAGGTCAAATAACAAATAAAACATTGTTTTAAGTCGTAGAAGTAGCATATCAATGAAAATCACGCCCAGTATCTTTGTGTGCAGATTGATGATCAGTAAAGGGTTACATTTGCTTCCTAGGAAGGGCGGTACTTCTGGGAACTCTCTCTCGCTCTTCCCCGTTCCCAAATAATAACTGCGCAACAACCAGACACATTTCTTCAGGTAGAAAGAACTCGCTAGATTTGTTACCATAAAAGCAGGTAAGGGCTTCTGTCATGTTTGATTTAGTAGGCTATACATCGATATTAAACTTATTTCAATTCTAACCAATCTTTATTATATATGGCTGCCTGTAGGCTACTGCAGAATAAGTAAACCCTTAAATTTACAACAATGGGTGCACATCAAGTGTGTAAATAATTAATATTTCACGGTTAAATCTCTCGGGAAAATGTCAATTTTTCGGCAACATATCAACAGAGAAAACATACGTATGTTAATCCGGAAGTGAACAAAACAAATAAGACGCAACCTGATGGAGTGAGGGAGATTTCTTATTAAAATGAATACAAATGTATTACTCTTGTCTTCATTTACGGACTGAACGCATCAGTGTGGCAAACCGTGTCTCGAAGCACAATAAATCACATTAAACAAATTTATGTTTGAAAAACAAATAAAGTAGCAGGCTTTGCTCCGTTCTTTTATCGAAGCCCATTTCCGCATAAGGCTTTTTAAGGCTAACGGGAACAAGGGAAGAAAAAAAGTAAGACTTGTAAAGGAAAACATTCTCTGTAAGGTTTTAAAAGGGCACACTTAAAAAAAATAAAGACGTAGCCTAGTGTTTAAAAGATAATGAATACGTTTCTGAAAATAAAGGCTTAGTATATCTTTCTGTATTCTCTATAGGACTAAATAAATTAGTTTCTTGCTACATCCAGCAACCATCTCCTCTGCTTTTGAGATTAATGTATTTAAATGCTAACTCTTTGTTTAATAAAGACATAATGCTAAAATAAAAGGATCTATAAATAATTACAAAATATCTCAAAATACCTAACGCAGGTTCTCAACATACTTACATAGTTTTTCAATATAATGAAAAGCATTCTCGTAATAATGACACTTCAACCTTATAAGTTCTCATTCATAACACTCCGTTCGATGTCTCACTATGGGATGCGCCTCAACGCGTATGCAAACAGAAGCATCAATCTCATTACGCCAATCCTGATTGGCTGGTGATCTTGACGTCTACGTCAGGGAATCCACCCACCCTATAAGTAGCTTGCGCTACGACGCAGCGTCATTCAAACACCTCTTCTCGCTTCAGAGCACATCTCGAATTATCAGTAGCCGGGCTAGCTTAACGGTCCACAGACTGAACCCAAAGCTAACATTCGGTCGACGGGCGCTTGCCGGTTACTTTTTTTGCTTTGCAAGAAGACTGAACAATATTAACACACCAGTTAATATTGTAATCTGCCTCGCCGTTTCTTTCTTTCGAAATTACGGTAAGGTTTGATTTTTTCTTCAAGCTAGTAACATACCTGTTGCTAGCTTTTCTTCCCTCCACACCGACACCACGGTAGCGAGGACGTTCTCTTTTCTCTCTCACACCAGTGGAGACGGAGATAAAAACAAAAGGTATTAACACAACAGTTAATATTCTTTCAAGAATAAAATCTACACCGTTGCTTTTTCTTTTCGGATTAACGACAAGGTTGGATTTTTTTCTCAGTAACGTACCTGTTACTAGCGTGTCCACTCCACACCGACATCCCGGCGAACAAAGATGGACCCTTCTCTCCTTCACACCAGAGGAGTCAGGGACTCGGGGGCTCGGCTATGCGGCTGCAGGTTTAAGATCTCAGGCACAGACTCACACCAGGTTTGCTCGTCCTGCCTCGGGCTGGAACACGCCCAGGAAGCTATCGATAACCCCGGCTCGTGCGGGCATTGTGCCCACTTCACCATTAAGAGCCTCCGCCAACGGTTAGCACGCCAAGCTAGCTTGTCGGGACAGGACCCCCTCATGTCCACTGATTCCCCGGCCGGCAATCAAGACATGGTGGCGTCCACCGCAGAGATTGAGCCCCGCGCTGTGTCAGGCTGGGGCTCAATAACAGTAGCAGCCGCTGAACCGGAGCCCCCCGAGGATGCTTCTGAGTTCCTCCTGTCCGACTCGGATGAGCACGAGGATGACATCTTCGTTTCATCGGCTCAGGCTGCAAAGCCGGGAGCGATGTCCGCTCTCCCGGGCGAAAGCACACCAGCTTCGCCCTGCCTAAGTATGGACTTGCAGGCCGTGTTTCAATGCGCTGCGTCCAGGCTGGACATCCCATGGCCTGAAGTGGCCAAGGAGACCTCCAGATCTCGCTACGAGGGGAAGCAATTGCCCCAAGCAGCGAGGACGAAGAGGCAGCTCCTTCCAGTCTTTCCGGAGATGCTGGACGAGGTGTCGGTCTCGTGGAGAGACTGCCCTTTCAGCAACAAGGCTCCAATCCAGGGTGCCTCCTCCCTGGACTGTGACGCTATGGAGAGGCTCGGCCTGCTCCGCATGCCGCCCATGGAACCGCTGGTGGCAGCCCACCTCCAACCGAGGCTGGCTTCGACACCGAGCAGGAACCCCACGCTACCGGCAAAGGCAGACCGTTTTCAGTCAGCGATGACCGAACGGGCCTATAAAGCCGCAGCTTTATCCGCCAGGGCATTCAACGTCTCCTCGCTACTGACCGCCTACCAGGCGGAGCTCTGCGAAGACTTGTCGAGCAAACCTGAGCCTGCCGTGTGGGACGAGATTGCAGCGATCACGGACATTTGCCTCTGTGTGCAGCGCTGTGCAGTCAAAGCCACGGGCAAAGCACTGGGAATTATGGTGGTACAGGAGAGAGCCAGGTGGCTCAACCTGACGAACCTTCCAGACCGGGAAAAAGAGGATGTTCTGGACATGCCTATTGTTCCCGAGGGCATATTTGGCTCCGCTCTAGCTTCGATGCAGCTGAGAAGCGAATCAAAAAAGAAGGAAGATGAGGCTCTCCAGCTCTGTCTCCCCCGAAGGGTCCAGCCGCCTACTTCAACGGTCCCGCGGCAGGCCTTCACTCAAGCTGCCTCACGTCCTGCCCGGTTCAAGATACCGAAGCAACAGAGACCACAGCCCGTCCCGGGTCCCCAGCCCAGGCACGAGGTGAGGATGAGCTGGCCAAGAAAATCTCCGGTTCCGGCATCTGCCGCTCAGGCACAGCCGACCCAGGTTTTCAGCCACCAGGCGAGGAAGAAGAAGCGGGCGGCCTGAAAGCCTCCTCTCCTCTCCTCGACGAGAGAGCTGGAAGTTCCCTGTTCCCCAGCTCCAGAACACGTTCCAGTGTTAGATGCTCATGTGTTTTCAGGGTGCCACCATGCCCCCATCTTCCCGCCGCCTCGAGTGATGCCAGAACGTCATCCTCAAGTTCGCGCCATAAGGGAAATGGACTTACAGTGTCCGGCCTGCAATACAGTGGGGCTCCCTCAGAAGGTGATAAACACTATTCAGAGTGCGAGAGCTTCCTCCACCAGGTCTCTCTATGACTGTAAGTGGAGGGTGTTTGAGGAGTGGTGCCTTCAAAAAGGACACATCTCTTTTCAATGTCCTGTCGGGGTGATTTTATCATTTCTACAGGACCTAATTGATAAACACAGAGCTTTCTCTACGATCAAAGTGTACCTGGCTGCTATTGCTGCATGCCATGTGGGCTTTGAGGGAAAGACTGCTAGCCAACATCCTTTGGTCTGCCGTTTTATGAAAGGGGCTCGCAAGCTCCTCCCTGTTTCCAGGTCACTGGTGCCCTTATGGGACTTGGCAGTGGTTTTAGATGGGCTCACTCGACCTCCATTTAAACCCCTGGAAGAAGCTGACATGAAACACCTGTCACTGAATACAGTGCTGTTACTGGCTCTGACATCTGCCAAGCGAGTCAGTGACATTCATGTGCTCTCTGTACATCCTTCATGCACTCAGTTTGCCCCGGGGCAAACGAGAGTGTTGCTGAAGCCTAACCCTGTCTTTATACCTAAGGTGGTTGGCTCATGTACCCCCATTGACATTGTGGCATTTCCTCCGCTGCTGTGTTCCTCTGAGGAACAGCGGCCGAATTTGCTGTGTCCAGTTCGTGCTTTACGCACCTATATGGACAGGTCAAAAGAGTTTTGTTGCAATGACCAACTCTTTATATCCTGGGCTAACCCTCAGAAGGGCAAGCCCGTTACCAGGCAACGGCTCTCCCACTGGATTGTGGAAGCGATTGCTCGTGCTTATACGAGTCAGGGTTTGCAGGCACCAATGGGCCTGCGTGCTCATTCTACTCGTGGACTGGCTACATCCTGGGCTTTGTTCAAGGGTGTTTCCATCCAAGACATTTGTGCAGCAGCGAGCTGGTCCTCACCGCTCACTTTTATCCGCTTTTACAGGCTAGATGTCTCTGCTCCATGTGTGGCCCGCGCAGTGCTTGGCCCCGTGTTGAGACAGGGTTCTACCTGTTAAGTTCTGGTTGTTTTGGATATTTTCGAGATAAGCATGCCTAGCAATACGGGAGTTTCAATATCCCATAATGAGACATTGAACGGAGTGTTATGAATGAGAACTATACGTTACTTACGTAACCCCAGTTCTCAGAGTAACATGTGAGATGTCTCACCAGACGGCCCTTCTTGCTAAGGCAAAGCGAGAAGAGGTGCTTATTTTGAATGACGCTGCGTCGTAGCGCAAGCTACTTATAGGGTGGGTGTATTCCCTGACGTAGACGTCAAGATCACCAGCCAATCAGGATTGGCGTAATGAGATTGATGCTTCTGTTTGCATGCGCGTTGAGGCGCATCCCATAGTGAGACATCTCACTTCATGTTACTCTGAGAACTGGGGTTACGTAAGTAACCTATAGTTCTCTCTAAGTAAAAACATAGGCTTATTATCACTTATCACTTCCTCAAACGCAAAGTTACATTTTTGAAGGAATTCGATTCAAAACATTTCTCAAAAGGAACTTGTTTTCCCTTTATTATATATATTACTATAAAAGTTCATTATTTACGCCGTTTAGTGGTAACTGCTCTGTTCATAATACAGGTTAGCAGCCCCATTTACAAATGCAAGGGTTTTTAGAAACCTGATAGATAGTATCAGAAAACCACTCCTGGGTTTACAGCCAAAATGGCTATTTCACCAAACTGTGGCTGAGAAAAAACCGTAATACAGCAAATTAAAAGGTCTCTCTTGTTTCTTTCAGTCTACAGGAGCAGGCAGGATGGCTCTCACAATCTCCAAGAGTGAGAGCAGCACTGTAATCACTTTGACCTCTGACCCCCAAAGTGTTTGTCCTCCTCTGTACCAAATCCTCAAAAACCTGTGCTGCAGCCCAATTTGCTGCTCTGTGTCCCAGCACCTGAGGAGGCTCCAGAACACCTCTCAGACAGTACTGGGGGTGAGTTATTTGTCTTTTGTCTTGCAATAAATACATAACATATAACATTATACTGTATAACAGTTCTGCACCACACAGTGACCTGTTATTTGCTGTTGTACTGTACAGATGTTTGTGGTTCATGCTAGGTTTTCTTCTCCACAGACTCTGCAGATTATGGTTGGGCTGCTCAACATCGGCATTGGTGTGATCTTTGCTTTTACTCCCATTGGGGATATCAGCGGGTTTTGCTTTTGGTTGGGATCATTGGTAAGCAAACCAATGCTTAAATGTTTTTTTCTATTGTTATTTGTATCATAAACAAAGCCCAACAGTACGTTTCTTGGGTTGTCTACTTAGTGACTTAGTCCTAAGGAGATTAACCTAAGGGCTTTTTTTTCCGATTCAGAATCAGATATCCCTCCAAGCAAAAATGAATGGCTCAGCTAAAACCAATCACTTCTGTACTGTGCTGTGTTTTGAATATACTACAGACTTCTGCCAAACCCCAAGTGTGTTTTTCTTAATTCTCTAGTTCTTCTTTTGTTCTCAAATGATAAAAAGCAGATCATGTATCTCCTATGTACTAGCAGGCTGCACTCAAACCCAGGCCAATGTAAACGCCAGATGGGTATGCCCTCCCTCTTGGTGCTAAAAAGGCTGTTGAACCAATTAAAGACACTGGAAATGACTTGGCTGAATTTAAGTGTTTACGTGGAAGAATGTAGGTAAAACATTCTTGTTTCTGTCTCTAGTTCATGTTGTTTGGCATCGTCTCCATTTTGTCTGAGAAGTACCCCAGTCCATGTCTGGTGAGTATGTCTGCGCACCATTTTGAGCATTTACACCTACATTGTCTTGGGGAGGGCATAATGAAGGAGCTGTGCCACCAAGCTGTTAAGTGGGAGAAAGTTGGAGGCTTTTGAACTTGATGAGCATTTTTGTCATGCTGTGTTTTTGTGTCTTTCATTCAAGGTCATCGTCAATGTGATTCTGAATCTTGCAGGAGTTGGTTTTGCCATTGCAGCCATCATACTCTACAGCCTCAGAATGACATTCATGGGGCTGTATTGGTTGTGTGAGAATGGTAACAATCGATATTACTATGATCACTCACCCACTGCCTCTTCTGGGGAAAAGAGAATGGAGCAGAAATGCTTGGAAACCAAGGACTTGATGTTGGTGAGTGTGGAAAATGTCCTTATCCGGATGTTGTCTTGAAAGTTACCATGAATGATCACCATTTACAACTATTTACAACAGGCTTCACTAAGAATAAACTAATGAAGAAAAATCAGCGATGACAATTATTTGATGAATGAATTAGTCCTGTGACAAAAAAGAACTCATCCATAAGTTTGATAATTAATCAATATATTTGTTTAGTAATATATCAAATGATAATGTCCAACATGAGCTGGTTTTAGCTTCTGAAATGAAAATTCTTCTTTTGAAAATTGTGATCACCGTTATTTGAGTTATATGGATATTATTGTGGTTTTCTGGTATTTTGTGCCCTGAGTAAATAACCAGATGTCCTGATGACTGGTGGTAATGCGTTGTCTGTATGTTAATGGGCGGAGAGTTAATGTTTTATATCTGTACTAGATCAATAGGGGATTTTCAACATCATTAAAACCAATAAGAAGTCCCAAAAAAAGCAACATTTGAAGGAAATTGTGCAAGTTAGAACACAGTCTACAAATGTAATTATACTTGAATATAACAAGCAGATGTGATTTGAATCTTGAAAGAAAGCACTGCTTCTTGTGTCCCACCAGATGCTGCTGAGGAGCATGCACGTTCTGATGATTGTCCTCTCAGCCCTGGAGCTCTGCCTCACCATCAGCTCCGCCGTCCTGGGGATCAAGGCTCTGAAGAGAAGGGGGAAGAACGAAAAGATGGTATGGTCTCCAAAATAACATCTTACTGTCAGAACTGTAAATATTTATATTCAATAGAAAGACTCCTTTTCTTTATAAGTTGTTTAAATGTGGCCTTAAGGGTTAGAAACAGGTCAAGATTTGAGTATGTCTTAATGATATTATTTTTCTTTTTTTACAAGAATGAGGAACCTGAATACTACAAGCCCCTGCTGGACGAAGTCCCTGGTAACCCCAAGGTCTAGCTAAAAAACAATCCTGCTTTCTGATGTCAGTCCCAGGTTTTATAATCAAACAGTGGACGGAATGTGCTCTAATGATTTACTCAAACTCAGCTGTCCCTTTCGCTGCCAATCTTCTGGGTCGTTTCCTACACGTTTTGTTTAAAAAACGTTTGCACTTATTTTTTTGTATTTTAGATAATACGCTTTATATTGGTGTCTCTTTATTCCGTGTAAATGTTTTAAAGCTGTTGATTACAACTTCTATTGAATAAGGTACCTTACGTTTAGCTTGTTTGGAGGTAAAAGGGAGGTTTGTGCGTGTGTGAAATACTGAAAGGGTTTTCTATTGCACTATTTAGTCATTTAAAAAAAGTAATGTAATCGAAACTGTTGAATGTCACAATAAAAACACTTGTTCTGTTTGTGGTTTTATTGTGTGCTTTATATTAAACCCCTCTGAGATATTGAATGAGTTCAAAGTTGTGGTCTTTTATTACAAATAGGAAAGATAACTAAAGTGTGAGGTTAAGGAAGTATAATTTGAAAAGATAATTATATTACTCTTAAAGGAACCTTTTGAGCTAGTGCCACCTACTCTTTATTTATATTTAATTAATATGCCATTATTGCAAACTAATTGTAAATCATATCCCACTTTTATATTGTGTGAGCTGTAACTTAGCCCTTTAATATTTTTTTATTTGTCAGATGGTTTACATATTTTTTCTTCACGGTCAACTTATATATTTTCATTTTAGTTTGGTTTTATTTGGAGATGTTTATATTGTATAAATGTTTTATTTTTTACTATTTCTTTACAATTTGGGATTAATAAAGTATATCTTATCTCTAATAGGAAAATGTTAAAATTACACAGGACACACTGCACTTTATTTCCCACTGTTTAATGCCATAATCAGAACTTAATTTTCCTCTTATGGTGAAAGCAAGGCTTATGAGGAACCAATCCATATGCTGATGGTGTCATTAATCTACCAATCAGGCGATCAAAGCAAAAAACATGTCTTGCTCCAGTTTAGATAATATGATTAATCATGATCAGAGTCATAATCAAATCCAACCTGGAGAATATATGAACTGGACCATGGTAACTTTAAGGTAAAGTTTTGGAATATATCTTAATACTATCATTTGTATCTACACTTTACTTCTACTTCACTACAATACATTACATTAATCTGCAATTAAAGTAATTTAAAGTCGTTTTTTCTAATGAGCTTAGTGATGTTAAAAATAAAGACAATAAAATAAGTAAGCAGCTGAGCCAAGCCACTGAAGCTTGTGGGGGTGATAATGCTATTTTGACTGACAGTACTGGCACAGGCTTTGGTACTTTCTGGGGAATGTTTCTGACTCCAAAGCGAGTCGCTGAAAAGGTAAACCCATGGCTCAATCAATACCTGAGACAGTTTTACCCAAATCAGCGCAGACCATGCTTTGGTATCATTGCCATGGACTTCCCCGGCATTGACCTCATTCAAACTGTTATCAATTTAAACTATTGGTGATAATGCAATGCACCCCACATGAGCTTGAGTGTGCTTATATGTGATGATTCACTGATGACTTTCATTCTTTCCCTTCACTGTACACATTCTTATGTAGCCGAATAACTGGAAATCATAAAACAAGCTGATTGCATCTTGTGACCATAATTATGACAAAAATAAATACAATTATATTGCTTTCTCATTGAGCTGAAGCTTGTGCTGCTTATTGATATTATTTCATCAAACTACTGCAATACTGTCTTCATTTATAGGTAAAAGTATCATGTGCAAAAGCTTAGTTAGGTGTTTGTTTGATTGTTTCAATTTCTTCATGTATAAACTGTGTTTATGCCACAAAATAATGACTTACTACTACTTAATAAAGAATGTTGTCCTACATTTTAGATAATTACATAGTCAGATAAACAATGTAATATACAGTATATTAGCAGGTCAAATAACAAATAAAACATTGTTTTAAGTCGTAGAAGTAGCATATCAATGAAAATCACGCCCAGTATCTTTGTGTGCAGATTGATGATCAGTAAAGGGTTACATTTGCTTCCTAGGAAGGGCGGTACTTCTGGGAACTCTCTCTCGCTCTTCCCCGTTCCCAAATAATAACTGCGCAACAACCAGACACATTTCTTCAGGTAGAAAGAACTCGCTAGATTTGTTACCATAAAAGCAGGTAAGGGCCTCTGTCATGTTTGATTTAGTAGGCTATACATCGATATTAAACTTATTTCAATTCTAACCAATCTTTATTATATATGGCTGCCTGTAGGCTACTGCAGAATAAGTAAACCCTTAAATTTACAACAATGGGTGCACATCAAGTGTGTAAATAATTAATATTTCACGGTTAAATCTCTCTGGAAAATGTCAATTTTTCGGCAACATATCAACAGAGAAAACATACGTATGTTAATCCGGAAGTGAACAAAACAAATAAGACGCAACCTGATGGAGTGAGGGAGATTTCTTATTAAAATGAATACAAATGTATTACTCTTGTCTTCATTTACGGACTGAACGCATCAGTGTGGCAAACCGTGTCTCGAAGCACAATAAATCACATTAAACAAATTTATGTTTGAAAAACAAATAAAGTAGCAGGCTTTGCTCCGTTCTTTTATCGAAGCCCATTTCCGCATAAGGCTTTTTAAGGCTAACGGGAACAAGGGAAGAAAAAAAGTAAGACTTGTAAAGGAAAACATTCTCTGTAAGGTTTTAAAAGGGCACACTTAAAAAAAATAAAGACGTAGCCTAGTGTTTAAAAGATAATGAATACGTTTCTGAAAATAAAGGCTTAGTATATCTTTCTGTATTCTCTATAGGACTAAATAAATTAGTTTCTTGCTACATCCAGCAACCATCTCCTCTGCTTTTGAGATTAATGTATTTAAATGCTAACTCTTTGTTTAATAAAGACATAATGCTAAAATAAAAGGATCTATAAATAATTACAAAATATCTCAAAATGCCTAACGCAGGTTCTCAACATACTTACATAGTTTCTCAATATAATGAAAAGCATTCTCGTAATAATGACACTTCAACCTTATAAGTTCTCATTCATAACACTCCGTTCGATGTCTCACTATGGGATGCGCCTCAACGCGTATGCAAACAGAAGCATCAATCTCATTACGCCAATCCTGATTGGCTGGTGATCTTGACGTCTACGTCAGGGAATCCACCCACCCTATAAGTAGCTTGCGCTACGACGCAGCGTCATTCAAACACCTCTTCTCGCTTCAGAGCACATCTCGAATTATCAGTAGCCGGGCTAGCTTAACGGTCCACAGACTGAACCCAAAGCTAACATTCGGTCGACGGGCGCTTGCCGGTTACTTTTTTTGCTTTGCAAGAAGACTGAACAATATTAACACACCAGTTAATATTGTAATCTGCCTCGCCGTTTCTTTCTTTCGAAATTACGGTAAGGTTTGATTTTTTCTTCAAGCTAGTAACATACCTGTTGCTAGCTTTTCTTCCCTCCACACCGACACCACGGTAGCGAGGACGTTCTCTTTTCTCTCTCACACCAGTGGAGACGGAGATAAAAACAAAAGGTATTAACAGAACAGTTAATATTCTTTCAAGAATAAAATCTACACCGTTGCTTTTTCTTTTCGGATTAACGACAAGGTTGGATTTTTTTCTCAGTAACGTACCTGTTACTAGCGTGTCCACTCCACGCCGACATCCCGGCGAACAAAGATGGACCCTTCTCTCCTTCACACCAGAGGAGTCAGGGACTCGGGGGCTCGGCTATGCGGCTGCAGGTTTAAGATCTCAGGCACAGACTCACACCAGGTTTGCTCGTCCTGCCTCGGGCTGGAACACGCCCAGGAAGCTATCGATAACCCCGGCTCGTGCGGGCATTGTGCCCACTTCACCATTAAGAGCCTCCGCCGACGGTTAGCACGCCAAGCTAGCTTGTCGGGACAGGACCCCCTCATGTCCGCTGATTCCCCGGCCGGCAATCAAGACATGGTGGCGTCCGCCGCAGAGATTGAGCCCCGCGCTGTGTCAGGCTGGGGCTCAATAACAGTAGCAGCCGCTGAACCGGAGCCCCCCGAGGATGCTTCTGAGTTCCTCCTGTCCGACTCGGATGAGCACGAGGATGACATCTTCGTTTCATCGGCTCAGGCTGCAAAGCCGGGAGCGATGTCCGCTCTCCCGGGCGAAAGCACACCAGCTTCGCCCTGCCTAAGTATGGACTTGCAGGCCGTGTTTCAATGCGCTGCGTCCAGGCTGGACATCCCATGGCCTGAAGTGGCCAAGGAGACCTCCAGATCTCGCTACGAGGGGAAGCAATTGCCCCAAGCAGCGAGGACGAAGAGGCAGCTCCTTCCAGTCTTTCCGGAGATGCTGGACGAGGTGTCGGTCTCGTGGAGAGACTGCCCTTTCAGCAACAAGGCTCCAATCCAGGGTGCCTCCTCCCTGGACTGTGACGCTATGGAGAGGCTCGGCCTGCTCCGCATGCCGCCCATGGAACCGCTGGTGGCAGCCCACCTCCAACCGAGGCTGGCTTCGACACCGAGCAGGAACCCCACGCTACCGGCAAAGGCAGACCGTTTTCAGTCAGCGATGACCGAACGGGCCTATAAAGCCGCAGCTTTATCCGCCAGGGCATTCAACGTCTCCTCGCTACTGACCGCCTACCAGGCGGAGCTCTGCGAAGACTTGTCGAGCAAACCTGAGCCTGCCGTGTGGGACGAGATTGCAGCGATCACGGACATTTGCCTCTGTGTGCAGCGCTGTGCAGTCAAAGCCACGGGCAAAGCACTGGGAATTATGGTGGTACAGGAGAGAGCCAGGTGGCTCAACCTGACGAACCTTCCAGACCGGGAAAAAGAGGATGTTCTGGACATGCCTATTGTTCACGAGGGCATATTTGGCTCCGCTCTAGCTTCGATGCAGCTGAGATGCGAATCAAAAAAGAAGGAAGATGAGGCTCTCCAGCTCTGTCTCCCCCGAAGGGTCCAGCCGCCTACTTCAACGGTCCCGCGGCAGGCCTTCACTCAAGCTGCCTCACGTCCTGCCCGGTTCAAGATACCGAAGCAACAGAGACCACAGCCCGTCCCGGGTCCCCAGCCCAGGCACGAGGCGAGGATGAGCTGGCCAAGAAAATCTCCGGTTCCGGCATCTGCCGCTCAGGCACAGCCGACCCAGGTTTTCAGCCACCAGGCGAGGAAGAAGAAGCGGGCGGCCTGACAGCCTCCTCTCCTCTCCTCGATGAGAGAGCTGGAAGTTCCCTGTTCCCCAGCTCCAGAACACGTTCCAGTGTTAGATGCTCATGTGTTTTCAGGGTGCCACCATGCCCCCATCTTCCCGCCGCCTCGAGTGATGCCAGAACGTCATCCTCAAGTTCGCGCCATAAGGGAAATGGACTTACAGTGTCCGGCCTGCAATACAGTGGGGCTCCCTCAGAAGGTGATAAACACTATTCAGAGTGCGAGAGCTTCCTCCACCAGGTCTCTCTATGACTGTAAGTGGAGGGTGTTTGAGGAGTGGTGCCTTCAAAAAGGACACATCTCTTTTCAATGTCCTGTCGGGGTGATTTTATCATTTCTACAGGACCTAATTGATAAACACAGAGCTTTCTCTACGATCAAAGTGTACCTGGCTGCTATTGCTGCATGCCATGTGGGCTTTGAGGGAAAGACTGCTAGCCAACATCCTTTGGTCTGCCGTTTTATGAAAGGGGCTCGCAGGCTCCTCCCTGTTTCCAGGTCACTGGTGCCCTTATGGGACTTGGCAGTGGTTTTAGATGGGCTCACTCGACCTCCATTTAAACCCCTGGAAGAAGCTGACATGAAACACCTGTCACTGAATACAGTGCTGTTACTGGCTCTGACATCTGCCAAGCGAGTCATTGACATTCATGTGCTCTCTGTACATCCTTCATGCACTCAGTTTGCCCCGGGGCAAACGAGAGTGTTGCTGAAGCCTAACCCTGTCTTTATACCGAAGGTGGTTGGCTCATGTACCCCCATTGACATTGTGGCATTTCCTCCGCCGCTGTGTTCCTCTGAGGAACAGCGGCCGAATTTGCTGTGTCCAGTTCGTGCTTTACGCACCTATATGGACAGGTCAAAAGAGTTTCGTTGCAATGACCAACTCTTTATATCCTGGGCTAACCCTCAGAAGGGCAAGCCCGTTACCAGGCAACGGCTCTCCCACTGGATTGTGGAAGCGATTGCTCGTGCTTATACGAGTCAGGGTTTGCAGGCACCAATGGGCCTGCGTGCTCATTCTACTCGTGGACTGGCTACATCCTGGGCTTTGTTCAAGGGTGTTTCCATCCAAGACATTTGTGCAGCAGCGAGCTGGTCCTCACCGCTCACTTTTATCCGCTTTTACAGGCTAGATGTCTCTGCTCCATGTGTGGCCCGCGCAGTGCTTGGCCCCGTGTTGAGACAGGGTTCTACCTGTTAAGTTCTGGTTGTTTTGGATATTTTCGAGATAAGCATGCCTAGCAATACGGGAGTTTCAATATCCCATAATGAGACATTGAACGGAGTGTTATGAATGAGAACTATACGTTACTTACGTAACCCCAGTTCTCAGAGTAACATGTGAGATGTCTCACCAGACGGCCCTTCTTGCTAAGGCAAAGCGAGAAGAGGTGCTTATTTTGAATGACGCTGCGTCGTAGCGCAAGCTACTTATAGGGTGGGTGTATTCCCTGACGTAGACGTCAAGATCACCAGCCAATCAGGATTGGCGTAATGAGATTGATGCTTCTGTTTGCATGCGCGTTGAGGCGCATCCCATAGTGAGACATCTCACTTCATGTTACTCTGAGAACTGGGGTTACGTAAGTAACCTATAGTTCTCTCTAAGTAAAAACATAGGCTTATTATCACTTATCACTTCCTCAAACGCAATCACTTCCTCAAACTCATTGTTACATTTTTGAAGGAATTCGATTCAAAACATTTCTCAAAAGGAACTTGTTTTCCCTTTATTATATATATTACTATAAAAGTTCATTATTTACGCCGTTTAGTGGTAACTGCTCTGTTCATAATACAGGTTAGCAGCCCCATTTACAAATGCAAGGGTTTTTAGAAACCTGATAGATAGTATCAGAAAAACACTCCTGGGTTTACAGCCAAAATGGCTATTTCACCAAACTGTGGCTGAGAAAAAACCGTAATACAGCAAATTAAAAGGTCTCTCTTGTTTCTTTCAGTCTACAGGAGCAGGCAGGATGGCTCTCACAATCTCCAAGACTGAGGGCAGCACTGTAATCACTTTGACCTCTGACCCCCAAAGTGTTTGTCCTCCTCTGTACCAAATCCTCAAAAACCTGTGCTGCAGCCCAATTTGCTGCTCTGTGTCCCAGCACCTGAGGAGGCTCCAGAACACCTCTCAGACAGTACTGGGGGTGAGTTATTTGTCTTTTGTCTTGCAATAAATACATAACATATAACATTATACTGTATAACAGTTCTGCACCACACAGTGACCTGTTATTTGCTGTTGTACTGTACAGATGTTTGTGGTTCATGCTAGGTTTTCTTCTCCACAGACTCTGCAGATTATGGTTGGGCTGCTCAACATCGGCATTGGTGTGATCTTTGCTTTTACTCCCATTGGGGATATCAGCGGGTTTTGCTTTTGGTTGGGATCTTTGGTAAGCAAACCAATGCTTACATGTTTTTTTCTATTGTTATTTGTATCATAACCAAAGCCCAACAGTACGTTTCTTGGGTTGTCTACTTAGTCCTAAAGAGATTAACCTAAGGGCTTTTTTTTCCGATTCAGAATCAGATATCCCTCCAAGCAAAAATGAATGGCTCAGCTAAAACCAATCACTTCTGTACTGTGCTGTGTTTTGAATATACTACAGACTTCTGCCAAACCCCAAGTGTGTTTTTCTTAATTCTCTAGTTCTTCTTTTGTTCTCAAATGATAAAAAGCAGATCATGTATCTCCTATGTACTAGCAGGCTGCACTCAAACCCAGGCCAATGTAAACGCCACATGGGTATGCCCTCCCTCTTGGTGCTAAAAAGGCTGTTGAACCAATTAAAGACACTGGAAATGACTTGGCTGAATTTAAGTGTTTAAATGGAAGAATGTAGGTAAAACATTCTTGTTTCTGTCTCTAGTTCATGTTGTTTGGCATCGTCTCCATTTTGTCTGAGAAGTACCCCAGTCCATGTCTGGTGAGTATGTCTGCGCACCATTTTGAGCATTTACACCTACATTGTCTTGGGGAGGGCATAATGAAGGAGCTGTGCCACCAAGCTGTTAAGTGGGAGAAAGTTGGAGGCTTTTGAACTTGATGAGCATTTTTGTCATGCTGTGTTTTTGTGTCTTTCATTCAAGGTCATCGTCAATGTGATTCTGAATCTTGCAGGAGTTGGTTTTGCCATTGCAGCCATCATACTCTACAGCCTCAGAATGACATTCAGGGGGCTGTATTGGTTGTGTGACGATGATAACAATCGATATTACTATGATCACTCACCCACTGCCTCTTCTGGGGAAAAGAGAATGGAGCAGAAATGCTTGGAAACCAAGGACTTGATGTTGGTGAGTGTGGAAAATGTCCTTATCCGGATGTTGTCTTAAAAGTTACCATGAATGATCACCATTTACAACTATTTACAACAGGCTTCACTAAGAATAAACTAATGAAGAAAAATCAGCGATGACAATTATTTGATGAATGAATTAGTCCTGTGACAAAAAAGAACTCATCCATAAGTTTGATAATTAATCAATATATTTGTTTAGTAATATATCAAATGATAATGTCCAACATGAGCTGGTTTTAGCTTCTGAAACGAAAATTCTTCTTTTGAAAATTGTGATCACCGTTATTTGAGTTATATGGATATTATTGTGGTTTTCTGGTATTTTGTGCCCTGAGTAAATAACCAGATGTCCTGATGACTGGTGGTAATGCGTTGTCTGTATGTTAATGGGCGGAGAGTTAATGTTTTATATCTGTACTAGATCAATAGGGGATTTTCAACATCATTAAAACCAATAAGAAGTCCCACAAAAAGCAACATTTGAAGGAAATTGTGCAAGTTAGAACACAGTCTACAAATGTTATTATACTTAAGCAATAGCTCACGACAGGCCGTGGTATATGCTCATTATATCACAGCTAAGGGGCGTGGTTCGGCCCGACGGTTACCAAGTGTGGCAATATGAAAGAAAAATACACACTCTAATTTAAATATTTTTTATTAGTAAATAATGATGTTCAAAATAAAATAGTCCCTCCGTTGCCTTCTGCACAAAACATAGTGCAAGGTGGTTGCTATGCAACAACACTAACAGCAAGCGAACATATTAGACAGAGAGCGTTGATCCATTATTTGGCTGTTTATTTACATTAATGTGTATGTTGCTGTTTATTGTGCAGCCACTGAAATACTGTCCAGCATCAGTAGCATGGCTTACGTGGTCACTTGTATAGGTTGAGGTTGTTCGAGGCTGTTGCTTGGCGTGGCGAGAATATTGCTCCACTTTCTCCGGTCCCCGAGATTGGGCTTCCAGTGGCTCTGGAGAGAGCTTTCGCACCTGTGGCCACTAACGGTCATAATTTCTCTGCTTTGTTTCAAGACCCGCATCAGAAAGCTTTTGAATGGTGCTACTTTTCCAGTTGGTCTACCTGCTCTTCACGGAGCTCTGCATGTCGTAGTTTAGGTGCTTTTTTTGTGGAGATAGGAACTGCTCAATCCACTCCTCCATAGTAAGACCCCCCCGGAGGTCGAAGTTAATCTTAAATGTTTCCATTTTATGCTTTGTAAGTTTGTTTCGTAACGGAAGAAATTTAAATATATTTATAAAACTGACAAGTCAAATCAAGCAATCTGATTGGTCGATAGCGTTTTTGCGGACCTCTTTGATTACAGATTTGAAAACATCGTTGCTTGCTTTAAAAGTAGCACAATTCATTATGTTAAACCTTCAAAAGTATCTAGATATCCCTGCCCTAATGCCAAAGGAACTGCACACTGAATATGTTTTGCCGTTTGATGTCTATGTCTGGACCGCTGCGTCAAAAAGGAGGGCTTCTGCCCAGCTTCTGCCCCGTTACTTCTCCGCTGCTTTCTTGTTCCAGCCCAACGGTATACTATTTTTCTCAGACGCGGAGGGATACTGACTTGTTGTGAAAAGTAACTTACAATTCTACCCGTGGTATACGCTCAGTATATCACGGCTAAGAACCAATCAGATTGCTTTGACTTATAATTGAATATAACAAGCAGATGTGATTTGAATCTTTAAAGAAAGCACTGCTTCTTGTGTCCCACCAGATGCTGCTGAGGAGCATGCACGTTCTGATGGTTGTCCTCTCAGCCCTGGAGCTCTGCCTCACCATCAGCTCCGCCGTCCTGGGGATCAAGGCTCTGAAGAGAAGGGGGAAGGACGAAAAGATGGTATGGTCTCCAAAATAACATCTTACTGTCAGAACTGTAAATATTTATATTCAATAGAAAGACTCCTTTTCTTTATAAGTTGTTTAAATGTGGCCTTAAGGGTTAGAAACAGGTCAAGATTTGAGTATGTCTTAATGATATTATTTTTCTTTTTTTACAAGAATGAGGAACCTGAATACTACAAGCCCCTGCTGGACGAAGTCCCTGGTAACCTCAAGGTCTAGCTAAAAAAATCCTGCTCTCTGCTGTCAGTCCCAGGTTTTATAATCAAACAGTGGACGGAATGTGCTCTAATGATTTACTCAAACTCAGCTGTCCCTTTCGCTGCCATTCTTCTGGGTCGTTTCCTACACGTTTTGTTTAAAAAACGTTTGCACTTATTTTTTTGTATTTCAGATAATACGCTTTATATTGGTGTCTCTTTCTTTCGTGCAAATGTTTTAAAGCTGTTGATTACAATTTCTATTTAATAAGGTACCTTACGTTTAGCTTGTTTGGAGGTAAAAGGGAGGTTTGTGCGTGTGTGAAATACTGAAAGGGTTTTTCTTTGCTCTATTGCACTATTTAGTCATTTTAAAAAAAGTAATGTAATCGAAACTGTTGAATGTCACAATAAAAACACTTGTTCTGTTTGTGGTGTTATTGTGTGCTTTATATTAAACCCCTCTGAGATATTGAATGAGTTCAAAGTTGTGGTCTTTTATTACAAATAGGAAAGATAACTAAAGTGTGAGGTTAAGGAAGTATAATTTGAAAAGATAATTATATTACTCTTAAAGGAACCTTTTGAGCTAGTGCCACCTACTCTTTATTTATATTGAATTAATATGCCATTATTGCAAACTAATTGTAAATCATATCCCACTTTTTATTGTGTGAGCTGTAATTTAGCCCTTTAATACTTTTCTATTTGTCAGATGGTTTACATATTTTTTCTTCACAGTCAACGTATATATTTTCACTCTTTTAGTTTGGTTTTATCTGCTATTTAGAGATGTTTGTATTGCATAATTGTTTTATTTTTTACTATTTCTTTACAATTTGGGATTAATAAAGTGTATCTTATCTCTAATAGGAAAATGTTAAAATGATACAGGACACACTGCACTTTATTTCCCACTGTTTAATGCCATAATTCAAACTTAATTTTCCTCTTATATTGAAAGCAAGGCTTATGAGGAACCAATCCATATGCTGATGGTGTCATTAATATACCAATCAGGCGATCAAAGCAAAAAACATGTCTTGCTCCAGTTTAGATTATTATGAATAAAGACAGTCTGCTCAGAGTCAAATCCAACCTGGAGAATATATGTACTGTATGGGAATATATGAACTGAACTATGTCTTTAAAGTCAAGTTTTGGAATATATCTTAATCTTTTGTATCTACACTTTACTTCTACTTCACTACAATACATTACATTTGTCTGCAATTAAAGTAATTTAAAGTTTTTTTTCTAATAAATGGTTATACAAATCTGTAATTTCAACCTGTTTTCATCACAAATTGTTTTTTAAGGCTTTTCTTAAGTCATCAAACACAGCATAATTATTTCCAAACTTCCCAAATAAAATCAAACCAAAATCTATGCAATATGCATTTACACAGCCAGAATTATCAACACAAATATATTTGTATATATATTTACAGTATTAATATATCCTTACAGTTTGTTGACAAATAAAGCACAATTATTACCAAGCGAAGCGTCTCAGCCATGGTCTCAGCCCAACCTGTGACTACACGGTTTGCCAGTAGGTGGTGGTAATTCTCTTAAAGTCACTTACCTGAACTTTGCCTGTTGGGTGTTTGATTCACTGTTTAATTGTTATGAAAAGGGAGCAGGGATTACAGTGCCATTGAACTAACACATCCCATCTGACTTTATGTAAATTATGTTAAAAATATAGGCCTGAATCCCATAAAAAGGCATTAGATAAAGCAATAATAAATACCAATGCAGCATTTGTGATAGGCAAAAATCAACAACAAACAACATTTTTCAGATAATGTTTCCCTAATTCCAGAGTTTAAACTGAGCGGGAAAGCTTGGGTAAAATGGGGGGAATGTTGGAGGAGAGAAAGCATGAACAGTAATCAAATACAAATATTATCATATTGGAATTCTAATTCAATGCTAATTCAATAAATGCACCACAGGAAGTGGACCAGACGCTTTGCATATTATTTATTATTGCTTTTTTATTTCTTAAGTATTTCTATTACACTTGCTTGTATTTCCACACAATCTGGTCCAAGACTGATTTTCACCAAGTTATTCTAAATGTATTGAGAGATACAGTATCAAGCTGAAAGAGCTCTTTAATCACCGTCTAAGTGACTTCATTGGATATTTTGCTTTTGTTCAGTCAGACAAGCTATCTTTTAAAATAATACAATCCCTGACTTTGTAATGGAGCTGTAATGTAATCTAATCCAAGTTTGCTCAAATATAACTCTTTAAAACGTTGTTTATTTGTTTAAATGGCAACACGGAGCTGAGAGGACATTGTGGGATTCCTGGAAGCATGGAAAGTGTATACAAAACCAGAATATTTAACTTGTCTTTTACCTACTGACACACAAGACAATGTAAGCCACTTTTTCATGCAGACTAAGTCTCAGAACAATAGCTTTATTCTTGGAAGCTGTAGACACACAAACATGTGAGCGTGACGGATGCACCTGCCCTATTTTCATGCCGCCAACACGATACTGTTTCTAATGTAAATTGCAGCAGGTGCCTCAAAAGTACCTGTTTATTCATGTTGAGTTCCTGTTGCACAACACAGAGAGTGGCTTAAGGCAGAGCCACAGGAATGTCTATGTTTTTTCATGTATTATAAATCCTGAATGATGAGGTGTAATATGTCTACGTAATGTGTTTAAAGGTGTACCTTGTGCCAATATCAAGGATTGGAGGCTGATATCACTCATAAATTAGCAGGAACATTTTACAATGTAGCTCACTTATTACCACCCCTTTTCACATGACATTTCTTATATACAAATCTGCCAACACGATGTTAAGTTGTCATGTGTGAAATGTACAAAAACGAAATGCCTATATGTGAATATTTTACGTGATATGGTCTTGAATAAACACGTGATAGAAATGATAGGCAGCACATACAAATGTTTCATGTGCTCTATTTTTAAAGGTGTTTATAGTATTCCTGTAAACGTAAGCCCTGGTCTGAGCGATACTTCTCATAAAATAATAATAATAATAATAATAATAATGGTATGCTGCATAATAGGCGAGAAACCAGTCAAGAGTTATTGTAAATACCAAAGAGGTGGAGATGATTGCTTGATGCATTGCATAATTTGTGCTGGTTTGTAATTCTATATCATAGCAGACATTGGAGTACATGTTCATACAATGTTAAACAAGGAAAGAGGTAGGACCTGAAAAACGCCTGAGGTTACATTTTGAAAACAATATCAGACGTGTGATACCCCTTTAATGCTACATAGAAGAGTATTTTCTGTGACACGTCGTCAGATAGCAGTGCCACATGAGCTTGTTGGCTCTTGCCCAGACGCTGGTATGTGAGGAGAGAGGATCACAGTAGCAAGGGTGAGGAAGGGGGCCACAAGTGAAAACATGGTGTTTGATGACAAAGATTATATAGCAAGAGGTTTGTGGGTTTTTTGCACAACCTCTTCCTGGTTCTAATAGTCGATACAGAAGCCAAAGTCATAATATGTTCATAATTAAAGAATTGCCACCAATCAATAACATTAAACCTGAATTTATTGATGTCTGGCCACTTGGGGGCAGCACATCAAACATACACACGTTATTGCCTAAAAACCCCTGAAAAGAGCAAGAAAACGCTAACAGCTACGGAAAAGTGCAAACTCATGTGATCCAATAGGAAAGAGCCCTTTTCACTTTGTGAAGAGACACTTGAAGTTTAGACAGTTTACACAACAACAAAAAAAGTATAATCACTGTGTCATCCAGCATAGTGCATATTGCTCCTCCCATCAAATCAGCTTTACGTTTTTGGGCTGTCAGAAGTAGCATTATCCACTTAAGCTAAAAACTAGATACTACATGATAATACAACAAATAAAACAATTATGTTCAGGTTCAGGTCATTTATACGTAGGTAGATTTGGTTTGCAGTTGAAAGAGATTATCCATTGTGACACACATTTTAAAACATTACACATGGTAACTGCATTTATTGTTCAATCATGTCTTTTAAAGTTAAATAATGAATCCCAACCCTTCTACTGCTAGACAATTTAAGTTAACATGTAGCTTACAGCAGCTGAAAGGCAAAGTAGGCCTTCAAAGAGGATCAAAGCTTCAAACCTTCAAGCTCTGTGTGGGAGCATATTAGTCACTAAGTTAATTTGGTTTTCTCTGAAGTCCCCTTTACCTTGTTCAGCATCAACACACTAAGTCTGTTTCCTCATGATAGAAACTAAACATATCTGTTTCCTAATCTTATAAGCATTCAGGTTTCCTTAGAAGTCAATAGATGATGTCTTTCAGGAAACTATAGCCCCTCCCTCACTCCATCTTACATGCACCACCTGATTCAAATATGGTGTTGTTGTTTTTAACCAAAATGACTGCTATTTCCATTGAGACTATATGTGAGTAGAGTTGGTTACAATGAGGTGTCAGCACAATGTATTCCTGCATGGCGGGCGAATCCTTCCTTTGCCGCGTGATGTTTTTCTGCGTTCCTGAGATCACCTGATGGGCCGGGCTCAATGCAAGGCTGTGTGGCCAAATCATATTCAATGAAGAGTTATTCTAATGAAAAGCATCACGTCCCCTATTCGGATATAGTGTCATCAGCCCCTCTTGCCCACCTGCCGTAGACGGGAACCGGCCTGTAACAGCATTTCCATACTGATGGAGAACAGAGCTGAGGGGGCCATGCCAAAAACTGGAACATGTATGACTCTATTAGTGATATTGTATTATTTTACTCCTACAGAGAGGTCACATTTATAGTCACAGTTTTGTTTGTAGTCCGAGGTCAAGGTATGAAATCATGTGAACTCAAAACTATCACTTCATTCTCTCTCACCACTCTCCTGTTGTCATTGTTGGGTATTTGTTTGTCTTTTGCTGCAAGAAAAACTCACTAACTTAAAACCAGCTATACCTGCCGAGCACCAAACATCAGAGAGTCATAGTAAACGACTAGCACATGGAGTAAGATATTTCCATCAGGAGAAGGTGGAGACCCAACTATGAGCTAAAAGACAGAGACAAAAACATGAGGGACTTCAAATGAATGCATTGCTCTGTATCTATTGGATGTGCAAATAAGCAACTGCTAAAAGTTAATCACATCAATTTTAGGGGATTATCTCTAGTTCACTTCTCCCAAATGTCCTAAATAGAAATGTGCATCTGAAATATACACAGAATATTGTAAAGTGTACCCATATTGCAAATGTTTGTCAGTGTTTTTGAATACTGATACATTTCTAGGCTCACTTTCTGGAAGCTTTTACCCCAAAGTTCCTGATTAAGCAGTGTGTGGGCCTCAGCTCACTGAGTAATAATGTAACTTGCCAGTGGAAATTTGGAAAGCATTTCTGAGAGATTTGCTTCGTTAAGTGAGGGAAAGTCTTTAAATTCCTTCCTTTTCAGTCTTTTTCCATTGGCAAACAGGTATCCAGACAACAAAGACAACGTTAGGTTTGTAATTGGAGTATTTTTCCTGACACGAAAGACGATTATAGCTCCAAATGTTGGACACATTTCCAGCTGACACTAGAAAAATCCCACCTCATCTTTGGGTTCATATACTGTAAGCTTAACTCCACTTCATTTGTTCTGCATGGATTACATTCCTTTCAGGGAATTTCAGGGTAGCACAGTCCTTCTCTTTTCTCCTTTTTTTTGTAATAGAAGATTCTCTAATCTTTTTGGAGTCCATTGAGACTCGGTTGTGACTATCTGTATGTATTTGTTTTAACAACCTTGACACAAACATGTGTAGGAGTGAATGCAGAGATATATTACACATTCAAAACCATGTCACAGCCCCTTCTCAAAGTTGTATATTTCTATGAGCTTAGCATTTCAAGCAAAGAACATGTTTTCCTTCTCAGATCATTTGAATATCCAAGGCCTAAAGAACTGCAACTATCCAATAAATCACAAGTAAGAAAAGACAAGATAACCCCTGTTATTGTTTCTCCATGACCAACGTGTTGCCCTGTTTTGTAACATTTTTACATTACATTGCATTTAGCTGACGCTTTTATTCAAAGTGACTTACAATAAGTGCATTCAACCAGGAAGATACAACCTTGAAGAAAACAGAATCATATAAGTACATCAGGTTCAATGAGCCAAACATTTCAAGTGCTACTCAACTGGCTATAGATAAGCCAGTCTTTTATTAGTATATAAGTGCTCTGTTAGTAATTCTTTGTTAGTAATTGTATCGCTCGAAGTGGAGTCGAAAGAGATGAGTTTTCAGTCTGCGCCGGAAGATGTGCAAGCTTTCTGCTGTCCTGATTTCAATGGGGAGCTCATTCCACCATTTTGGAGCCAGGATAGCAAACCCACATTTCACACTTATCTCTGGATTTGTTGGGGGGTACAGTCTACTGAGAGGGACATGTTTGTGATTTCATCAGTCATGTCTACTTAGATCAAAAAGTCCACATAGTGAAATAAAAGTCGTACACATTTAATTTTAGTTGTATACATCCTGTATTATACAATGTCATCATTTAGATCCACAGCATCTAATTACATTACCGTACGTGGTAACTCAGAATTTCCTCCTATATCCATTTTTAAATCCAATAAATATCAGTAAAAATACATGTAGACAACAATCCTTGAGCCACTTGTTTTACTTTGCACTTGTTCATTTCTGCTGAGGCACTTGACCCGCCTGTGTGATGTACTGCAGGGCCGTGAGTCTTTATGCGCTGAATATAGAAAAGCCACAACCACATAATTATAGAGCACTGAGGGTGTTTCCAAACTAACCATCATATCCTTTTCCTCTTTTTTTGACAGTGCTTTACGATATCTGCAAAGAACAGTTGGGTGTTCATTCTCTCACTCAATGACAGCTAAGACATTTATTTATTTTTGACAACTAATAATTTAATGTTGAACTTTTAGCAAAATTGAGACATTTTGCTTTTTTGGATGAGAATAACCACCAATTTGATCAACCTAAACTGTTGTAACTGTAAAAAGAATCATAAATAATATTGCATTTTAGCAAATGTTGCACAAGTATGGCAACTTGTCTTATTTTACTTTTAACACCACTAAAAAAACATGACCAATTATCCAAAAATAAGACAAGTAATAAAAATGCTTGTCTTTTCAAAGTCAAGAGATTGTGTGACAGTCAGTCAAACCACAAGTAATTCACAAAAAATATACAAACAAATGAGTGTATTTGGAAGATTTATTACATTCATTGCTTTGGTGTACCAACAGGAATTGAATATAAGACTCGGAATAAACTGTATGGAAAAAGAATTGTATAAAATAGAACATCATCAATACTAAAGTAAATACAGGGCATGTGTTGGTCAAATAAAATGTTCGAAAACATTTATTGGTGAAAAAAACACACAACAAAGGAGAAACACACAGATTACAGCGGTTTACAATGTTAAACAAATAATATGCAACAATTAGAACAAGTCATTGGTGTCTCTGTGACATAATTATATTCTCCCAGCATAGTGTTGAAATCTAACCCTAACCACCCAAGAATAGCTTTGCTAGGCATCTGTATGTAAAAAAAGTATTGCCGTCACTATGCCTCTGCATGTCCTTGGCAGGGTGTGTAAATAAAGTTTCATGAGTTCATGTTGTTCGAGGCCTTGTCTCTTGCAACATTGTTATTTTTAATCAGATGAGTAGGAATGCAATCAATAATAAGTTTTCTGTCACGGTCTCTGTACATTGTTGAGACATTTTTCTCACACAGCCTTGTTGTGTTTGTCCTCAAGAAGGCGAGGTCAAGCCTTATCACTACCGGCGACACATAATCTCTGTATGACAGCTGGATTCTAGGTCAAGAACTTCCCCCAAAACAAAACAACCTCCTGAAATTAACATTGACATATCACGTTTTTTCTAACGAAAAGAGAAACTGGGATATGATAAACAAAAGGGATTAGCTCATTCGTCCGCTTTGAGAAATAAACAAAACACAGCTGTATTGTAACAAAAAGGTCATTATTCTTAGTAAAATAATCTGAAAGCTATTGCATTTCTGTCAGTCCTGGAAGAGGAATCCTCCCTGAGGTTTATTTATTTTTTCCCCATTAAATCATTTCCAATCCTTCTCTAAATCAAGGGTCAGAGGGTTTGTATTGTTCCATACGGATTGAAGATCCCAATTAAGGCACATTTGTACTTGATATGATGCAAGAAACCATCAGCGCTACACATTTTGAAAAAGGGAATTCGTCAGTAAAAAAAGTCTAATAGAGAGATTCAATTAAGGCACATATACTCTGTAGTATTTCACTGCTAAGGCAGGCAGAGAGGCATAGACTATGATTATCCATGTTAATATGAAGTAACCAACAATCACAGAATGACTTTTCAGAGTCTTTTCACCATCTAAAGCTTCAGGCCGAGTGGACGGCGACGTAGAAGTTTTTGTGCTCCTCCCAGTAGTGCAGGTCACCTGAGAAGCTCCAGGAGCAGGCCAGGTCTTTGCTGGTTTTGACCGTGTGGACCACGCAGGCGCCGGGCAACTTCTCAAACAGGACCTCTGATACACTGACCGTGGTGACTTTCTTCTGACTCTGGATCAGCTGCTGGATGTGATTCTTGTCCACAGGCTCGGGGGAGGAGCTGTAGGACACCCAGACGTTGAGCTTCTCGTCCGATGAAGGGATCTGGAAGCGACTCTTCCCCGTGGGGCAGTGGTAATCCTTCTTGTTGGCGAACAGGCCTGAAGGGGACTTGAATACACGCACGGACCAGCCCACCCAGTCATACTTCTTCTTTAGTTCTCTATGATGGCGTCAGCTAGCTGCTGGTTGGTTAGGTTTGACTCGTCACGCACCAAACGACAGCTATCACTCTCAGCCTGTTTGGGGAAGCTGACGATGCAGTCTTCGATCACGGCATTCATTTTAGTCTGGACAGTCTTCATCTTCTCACCCCAGTCTTT